>NC_040040.1:41270194-41402275 GCF_003713205.1 Coffea eugenioides
AACATTTGTTTATGTTCATCAGCTTCAGGTTCCGTTTTGTGAATATGCAATGTCGTAAGTTGTTCCAATTTTTACAACTAGTGTTCAAGACGCTCTTCACTTATTTTGTCTTTTTACAAATTCAGATACTTGCTCCTTATACTCTGAAGTTTGATTTGATGTATTATATAGGGTTGACCATAGCATCAAAAGTGACTTTTAAAAAAGCAGAACTGTCTTACATTCATTGTAGGTTCTTGTACACTGATTTTAAGTCCTCGATTCTCTTCAAGGTCGGATGAATATTGATCCCTGATAGGCTAGATTTTGGTTTTATGTTTTTTGGTTACTTTTATCAGCTTAGGTAATCAACATTAAGATAAATTATTTAGTATGCACTATCGCAGTTGGATATATGACACATGAGTAAAATTTGAAATTCAAATTTAAATTTAGATGAGTTATCATGCACTCAATAGTGATGGTATATATACTGTTAGTGTATAAAAGATTAATTCAATTATGACAAGCTCTAGAATTTAACAAATTAAGTACCTGTGATATTAGTCTCATTCGTTTGTGAATAAACATCATGTAAAAATCTAGTTTTACGGCGGTTGAGTTTTTAGAAATTAGATTTTCTGATGAAATTTGGGATCAGGTGAATGTTTGACAGTTAAAAAAGAGTTTAGATGCTAATCAGTTTGCAAAAGGACAGTGAGGTTATTTGCGAAGTCAATTTTTTGAAATTTGTTCTGAGAAAAACGAATTTAAATTTTTGAAGGTGGAGGAAAGGGAAGAGGTGCGTCCGAGACAACGGTTACTTCTGAACCAAATGAAGGGAAAAACTTCTTTCTAACACGCCCCTTTTGAGTGTCAGACGGCCGAACGAAGAGAATCGTCTGACACAACCGTCTGATGCAAAACTTTTCTGAGAAATAAATTAGAACACTGTCGGATATCCGTTAATCTATTATTGGAAGTCTGATAAAAGTTTGACCAAAAATTTTTTAGAAAATCTTTTCCAAAATGCCCAATTTTGTCCTAAAAAATGTAAACTGATCCAAAGATAAAGCTTTTGTAAGAATATTAGCAATTTGATCTTTTGAACAAACATATTTTACACAGATTTCACCATTGTGGACAAGATCACGAATGAAATGATGATTTGTCCTAGAATGTTGAATGGGATTCTTTGTCAAATTTATGGCACTCGTGTTATCACAATACATAGGAGATAGCATTCAAGGTATTTTTCATTCAAGGTCATTCAAGGTATTTTTCATCCATAACAATTGAGCACAACATGCACCGGCGGCTACATATTCCGCTTCTATCGTTGACAAGGAGATAGCATTTTATTTCTTGCTAAACATTATACCAAACAATTACCAAGAAAATGACATGTACCACTAGTACTTTTTCTATCTATCTTACATCCACCGAAATCAGCATCCGAAAATCTGCATAGGGCAAATTCATGACATTTAAGATACCAAAGACCATAATTCAAGGTTCCCTTTAAATATTTAAAGATTCTTTTAACAACAATTAAGTGAGATTTTTTAGGGCAAGATTGGAAACGAGCACACAAGCAAACAACAAACATAATATTGGGTCTACTTGTGGTTAAATAAAGTAAACTACCAATCATACATTTATATTTCTTCTTATCAATCTTCATACCTTCTTCATCTTTGTCAAATTTGGTAGATGTATACATAGGCGTTCCAATTTACTTTGAATCCTCCATTCTGAATCTTTTGAGAAGTTCCTTTGTATACTTAGTTTGAATCACTTGGAGGCCAAGGAAGAAATTTAACTCTCCCATCATACTTTTTTCAAACTCATTTTGCATAATAGTGGAAAAATTCTTGCATAAACACTCATTAGTAACACCAAAACTAATATCATCCATATATATTTGCATGATTAGAAGATCATTGGAACTTTGTTTAGTGAAAAGAGTGGCATCCAAAATACCCCTTTTAAAATTATTTTCAACCAAATAAATCACTTAAACGTTCATACCAAACTCTTGGAGTTTGCTTTAACCCATACAAAGCCTTTGAAAGTTTAAACACATGATTTGTACATGTCTCATTTTTAAAATCGGGAGGTTGGTCAATATAAATCTCTTGAACAATAAATCCATTTAAGAAAGCACTTTTAACATTCATTTGAAATAATTTAAAGTTCTTGAAACATGCAAATGCCAAAAACATTCTAATTGATTCTAGTCTAGTTACAAGAGCAAATGTTTCATTAAAGTTTATTTTTTTCTTCTTGAGCATACTCCTTAGCCACTAATCTAACCTTATTTCTCACAACTTTACCTTTATCATTCAATTTATTTCTAAATACCCATTTTGTACCAATAATAGGATGATTTTAAAGTCTTTCAACTAGTGTTCAAATTTTGTTTCTTTCAAATTGATTTAGTTCTTCTTGCATGGTTAAAATCCAATTTTCATCTTTCGAAACATCAACAATATTCTTAGGCTCAAAATGCGAGACTAAAGTAAAATTATTCATTTATTATTTAGATGAGGAGCGAGTTCTTACCTTTTCGGATGGATCACCAATAATAAGTTCTTTGGGATGATTTTGAACAAACTTCCAAACTCTTGGAAGATCTTTAGGTGTACCAACATTCTTGTCATTTTCTTCTAATGCTTGATTCTCTTGAAGATTCTCTTCCTTTGATTTTTCTTCTAATGGAGTATTTTCTTGATCATGAATCGTGAATTTCCTGAATTCTTCTTGAACACTTACATCATCATCTTTACAATAACTCTTGAAAATACCATCATTAGATTCATCAAATATGACATGTATGGTTTCTTTTATGACAAAAATCCTTCTATTATAGACCCTATATCCTCTTTTGTTTTCACAATAACCCAAGAAAATACCTTCATCGGATTTCTTATCAAAAATTTCAAGATGCTTCTTGATATTTAAAATAAATCACTTGCAATAAAAAATTTTGAAATATCCAATAATTGGCATTTTACCAAAAATTAACTCATAAGAGGCTTTGTTCAAAATTAGTTTCAAGAGAACTCTATTCATTACATAGTAAGTCGTATTTACGGTTTCGGTCCAAAAATATTTCGGCAAGTTGCATTCACTTCATATGATTCTTGCGGCTTCTTAAAGAGTTCTATACTTTCTTTCAACAACACTATTTTGTTGAGGGGTTCTTGCAATTGAAAACTCATGTATAATTCCATTGTAATCACCAAATTTCGGAAAGCTACAAAATTTAAATTTCAAACCATTGTCACTTCTAATTTTAACAATGTTCAAACCAATTAGATTTTGAACTTTTGCAAATAGAGAAATAAAATTTTTGAAAGTATCATCCTTGTGAGCAAGAAAAACCATCCAAGTGTATCTAGAATAATTATCAATAATGACTAGACAATTTCTCTTACCACCCAAACTAACAATTTGTGTAAGACTAAACAAATTAAAATGTAAAAACTCCAATGATCCTGAAGTAGAAACACATTTTTTGGGTTTAAAAGAGACTTTGATTTATTTTTCAAATTGACAAGCATCACAAATTTTGTCTTTTTCAAATTTAATTTTTGGCAAACCTCTAATTAGATCCTTTTTGAAAATTTCTTTTAATAAATCCATGTTGAAATGACAAAATCTTCTATGCCACAACCAAGGATTTTCATTTGGAACTCTAAGGTATTGAAAGTTAGAGCAATTAATATTTTCAAGAATCACAACATAGATGTCATTGAATATTTTTCCTTTGAAATGATATTAAATTTTGAATCAAGAACTAAACACCCATGTTTCTTGGATAAAACAAACAAATTTCTATCACATAATTGACTAACACTTAACAAGTTATAATTCAAATTATCAATCAAAAGAACATTATAAACAAAAGTCTCACCATTCTTGCCAGCATCTCCTACTCCAATTGTTTTACCTTTCATATCATCTCCAAATGGCACTTTGTCACTTGATTTTGGCTTGAGTTTGATGAATTGTGATGGATCACTGGTCATGTGTCTTGAACATCCACTATCTATGAACTACCTTGATTCTTTAATGATGTTTATCAAGTTTACCTACACAAGAGTTCAATGAATAATATTTGGTACCCTTTAATCTTTTGGATCCTTGAGAATTAGCATCATGTCTAACTATCCACATGCATTTTATACCTCTTCTCATGTTCTCCTTCACATAGCAATTACTTTTCATGTGACCTTTTTGACAATAAAAACTACACATAACCAACGAGTTATTTACAAGAACAAGTTTAATAAATCTTACTTGTCTTCTCTTATACATAGTGAATTCATTTGCACAAGAATTTAACTTCTTCTCATGAGTGTCAAAATGAAACTTTGATTCATTCCCTTGAAAACAGTTTTGTTTTCTATGTTGGAGCAATTCATTTAGATTGTCCATTCTTCTTTTCAAATCATCTTGTTTCTTTTTGAACATTTCACAAAGTCTTGTTCTTCTATCAATCTCATTTTGTAGATCAATCTCACCCTTTTTCAAATAATCATTTTTCAGTTTTCAACTTTTTATTTTGTTAAAAAAGATCTGCATTGTCCTGAAGAAGAAATCTAATTTTTTGTTTTAATTCTTTGTTTCTAGCATAAGATTCTTTCAAACTATCATGCAGTTTTTCAATAAAGAATTCAAGATCATCATCACTAACAAGTTGAGAGTTACAAGTTGTTATCTCATCATCACCAATGGCCATGAAAGCCATTTGAGCATATTCTTCTTCATTTTCAATGTCACCATCGGAGTTGCACTCATTCCATGTGATTTGAAAGTTGTTGAATCTTGGTTTTCTTTCAACTTTTCCTTCTTTCTTCTTCTTCATTGGGCACTCACTCATGTAGTGTCTAGGTTGGTCACATTCATAGCATTTGTCACCTTACTTTTTATTGGTCTCTTGCTTTCCTTTGTTTCTTACAATATTGAATTAATTGGAATTCGAATTGCTAGGTTCTCCTTTTCTAAATTTCCTTTTATTGAGGATTCTCTTGAAACTCTTTGTGATAAGAGTTAGATCATTGTCATCCATATTTTCATCATCCAGTGAAATCGAGTCATTTTCATCTTGAGATGCTTTTAGAGCAATGCTCCTTTTTGTTTTTGCATCTTCTTCTTTTTGTACCTTGGTTTTAAGTTTCAACTCATAAGATGTTAGAGAGTTTATAAGAGATTCAATAGGCATTGAATTCAAATCTTTTGTCTCTTCAATAGCAGTTACCTTACTCTCCCAATCTTTAGACAAAGCATTCAAGATTTTTCTATTTTTCTCCCTTAAGGAATATTTCTTTTCTAGAACCTCTAAATACTTAATAAGATCATTGAATTTACAATACATTTTATCAATATTTTTATGAGATTCCATATTAAACGACTCATATTTAGTAACCAAGATAGATTTCTTTTGTTCTCTTATATTTTCACTACCTTCATGAATTTCTCTCATTTTGTCCGAAATTTCTTTAGTTGACTTACAACTTTTGACCCTAATAGATTCATTTGAGTCTAAAGCACTATATAATACATTCATAACTTTTACATTTAAGGTGAGATAAACTCTATCGTCTGCAGTCAATTCATTTCTTATTTTTGGTTTAGATCTATGAGTATTTTCATCTACTATAGAGGCATGATATGGACCTTCATTAACAATAAACTACAATTCAATATCAATCGATTGCAAAAAGATAATCATTCTTTCTTTCCAACTCACATAATTTAATAAATTAAACATTGGAGGTCTAGTTAAGGATTGTCTTTCAAAAAACATGACATTGTTGATTGTCATCTTTATTCCTAAACCGCTTGAGCTTAATCTCTAGGAGACTAAACTATGATACCAATTGTTAGACCCGAAGACAATCTAAGAGGGGGTGAATTAGGTTGATTAAAAAACTAATCAAGTTAAAGGACACTATATGAAATTTACCCACTTTTCTAAATGATCATACAATGAATTAATCAATAAAGGAGTAATGTCACTTGAGAGTAGAAGAGCAAAGCAATTAAGGTTCACAAGATGATAAGTAAAATGGAAGAATTGCAAACCAATTGATTACCAAACTCCTCTTAAGTTTGAAGATAAATTCACAAGTTTCTTCAAATTGATGAAATACGACCAATATTGTGTACAAAATAAGGCTCACTTCCTCCTTACCCCAAGTACATTCGGTCAAGTCAAAAAGTTTTATAATCCCTCAGGATAACTCTCATAAACCTACACTATTGAAGTATTTTCTCATAAATGAAAAGTTTACACGAATCTTACACCACAAAGAGTACAAATGTTCCTTGGAGAATATTTTCTTACTAAAACTACTCTTAATCTCTTGTATTCTCAGTATGCAAAAGTTCTTTTTAAATTTCTGACCATGCACTATTTATATGAGACCAAAAAGTGCGTCATTAATATTTTCAACGAATAGAAGGTAGCTGAAAAATTAACTAGCCGTTGGAAGTATTGGACGTCCGGTACTTCCAATACTTGCGTCCGAAAGCAGGCAGAGAGTTCGGAAAATCTTTTTCAATTCTTTCGGACGTCCGGTACCTCCGATGATTGCGTCCGAAAGCAGACAAAGAGTTTGAAAAATTATTTCAACTCTTTCGGACGTCCGGTGAAGATGTTCTGCGTCTGATATGATCTGCACTATTTATCGGACGTTTGGTATTGTTTCTGTGAGCATCCGACAGCTTTCATCTTCTTTTATCTTCTTTCAATTGCTCTTGATCTTTGAATCAAATTGTTTCAGAGTTGAAAGGATTTCTTAATAAAAAGATATTAGTATTATCCAATTGTTTTGTAAACATCAAAAGACAGGAACCAAGATCAACAGATAAATTCTTAGCAAAAGATCTAAGATTTGCATTTGTAGAACGGTTTAAATTTTACCAAACTTTTACAATTTTCTCAAACCTTGTATCTCTTAAATTTTGGATAATATAATCAAACAAGTGCTATCATCTTGTTAAAAAACAAATTCTATATTGTTATGAAATTTAAAATCCTTTGATAAAGGGTAGATTTTGGTGCATGCTTCTATAGAAGGGAATATAGTGAAATTGGCACAGCTAGTAAATACTATTTGATGGAAAAATTACTCATTTGAAAATGGAAAGTACAAGTATGTAATTTTTTGTTAACAAACTAGGATGATATGCATCGGAAATTTTATGCAACATTTCTCCAAAATTTAAAGTAAGATTACACAAATGGAGAACATTTTCGAAGAACGGTATAAAATGAACTTATCATTCTTTACTATCCTCATTGTGCTTTTCAAAATTATTATTTTGCCATTCCCTAATATAGAATTTAAAAATCTTGACTGTTATGGAAAAACTAGAGTGATTTTAATTCTTCCCTGCTAATAGTTTTATTAAAATCATATTATTTTTCTATATGAGTACCAAGAATTTAAATACAATAATCACAAAATATGAAAAAATGTTAAAAAGTAACTAATATATTAATGATACTATAGATCGAATAAGATTACAAAAGAGTGACACAATAATTTATATATTTTTCTATTAACTGCCATTAATCTACAACATATAAAAGGTTTAATGTGCTAATGAATAGTATACCTTCTATCAGTTTCAATATAATAAATCATGGTATGTGGGACTTTTTGGTCATTATGCTTATTGATAGGCAATTTGGTCATAATTCTCATTCATTCATTTGTTTTTCAAGTATAGGGTTCTCACCCAACTTATCTTTAGTTTCGCCACTCACCAATTCCTTCCGTCTCTTTTTTCTTGTACCATGTCTCTTTGAATTCAAATATAGGTTATGCATAAACTCTAGGCGTATTTTATTAAAATAACTTCTTGCTCTCTCTCTCTCTCTCTCTTTATATATATATATCTCCCATCCTTCTCAATATTCTAAGTAGACTATCCAAATTTTTTTTATCTACTATTTTTTTCTTTTATTAAAGTTATTTATCTCTCTTGAGAATTATATCAAGAAAGGGTAATGGAGAAGAACGAAGAAAAGAAAGAGAAGGAGAGGGAGACATGAGAAGGTGGAGTAAAAGAAAAAAGGAGAAGAAAGAAAGAGTGAAGAAGAAGGAGTTAGAGAGGTTAGAAACAATTAGGGACCTGTCAATTAGCAATTTGAAAGAAACTATGGAAGAATGGAAAATAAAATTGGAGAATTCAAGGTAGGTACATAGGATGTATTGAATCAATTTTTTAGGATTGAAAATAAAGGGTGTGTGGGATTGAACATGCCTACGAATGTATGGATGGTTTATTGTGGTACTATGTGGTAAGGAGTTAGGATTTTGTGTGTAGTAAGAGGTAAGATGGATGAGGTTCTAATGATACTCAAAAAAACTTTTATCAAGCTAAAAATTTTATTTGCATGGCCAATTATAGTCAAGATGTGCGATACTTTGTATGTAGGAGAGAAAGGAGCGAGATGGGGTGTGAAATTTGGAGTGATAATATATACTTTTTGTGTATAGAAGAATAAAGAATAAGATGGGATATGAAATTTGGAGTGATAATATAGTAGTGTGGGAGACAAAAGAATAAATAAGGATATAAAATTTAGAGTGATAATATAGCGGTTGTGTGAGAACCCGAAAATTTTCTTATTTTTATCTTATTTTATTGGCTTAATTAAATATTTATTCACCCGTTTTCTCCGAAAAATTTATTTCAACCATTTTAAATCCATTTACATGGAATAATGCCTTACTTATATTTTAAAAACGTTCCGTTAGTAAATTTAATTTTCGGAGGCTCGTTTAGTAAGAAATAGCGAATACAAGTTTTTCGAGGCAATATTCGATCCGAAAGTGCAATAATCTTGGATATTTGAGGACTCATGTTTATTTTTAAAATAGTTATTTTTATAATTATTTACCCTAGTATTAATTAGTTATATTTGTGAGGACTTGCAAATTCCTTATATTTTTCTTAAAAATTCCCTTTTATTTAAAAATTATTTGAAAATTATTACTTTATAATAGCTCTACTACCTAATCACCCCACAATAAGTGCAAATGAATATAGAAGTAAGGGTTTTCTCTTTTCGATTTCAAGTTAGCGCGAATTAGGGTTTTTACGTCTATCCGTAGTGTGATTATCCGGTGGGGAGTATGGATCAAATTTGGTGATTAAGAGTGAGTTTTAGGTGTTGTCAAGTGTGTGAGTAGAAGTGATAATAATAAGTTAGTGAATTATAAGTTAAAACTCTAGTATACGCGATTTAAGGAAAATCGACTCGAACCAACGTGTACCGTTTTTTTTTCCGATTGAATACACAACTTGAACACTACTCTATTACCTCAATCTCCTTACTTTTATTTCAGAAAAAATCATCCCAAAATACCCTTCAAGGCAGCCGAAATTCTTGACCCCAAGAGAGAGAGAAAAGGAAAAAAATTGTGAGAACCTAAGTGTGACAAGTGTTGGCCATTTAAGGCCCTTTGACCAAGCCAACTTTCTTACCTTCTTATCTTCATTTTAGCTCATTTCTTCACCATTTTTTTTCTTGTTTGGCCAAGAGCAAGGAGAGGGAGAAAGAGTGAAGAGAGTTTCTATTTCCAACCTCAAATCAAGAGTTGTGAGTGAAACCAAGAAAAACTAAACCGATTAACTTGTAGGTTGAGAGTTTGGGAAGCTTAAGGAACCAAAAATTTCAAGGAGAAGTGGAGGATAACTCTAGCAAGCTTTGTTTTTGAGGTAATATGGCTGACCACTCTTTTTCATTTTCCTTAATCATGTTGGAGTTGCTTAGTAGCTTGTATTTGTGGTTGTAATGCTTATATCAAGTGATTTTGGATGGTTGGGGTGATGAATTTGAGTTAGGGTTTGAATGATTCACTTATCATACTTGTTGTATGGGTGGTATATGATGTATATAAGTTGGTATAAGAGGTGGTGGTGATGGTTTCAAGCTAAAAATGAGATTTATACCTTGATTGTAGCAAATTTCCAGAATTGAAGTTAAGGTATACCCTGTTCTTCCTGGTTTTAGTTCACCATGATAGAGGCTGAATTAGACTTAGTACAAAACATGAAAGTTGTAAAGAATGATGTTTTATAGTTTTTTGAAAAATTTCAGCCTAATCCGAGTACTGTATCTCATGAAAAGACAAAAATACCCCTGAGACTGCCCTAGGTAGAGTCCAGCAGACAGTTTTGACATTTCCTCATGTTGGCTGCATTTTTCACCTTGATCCATGCCAAACCAGTCTTTGGACAAAACATGAAACTTTTAACCCTATGTTTCAGCTTTCCAACGCAACTGAAAACATCTCAAACGGATTGTGTAGCCTGAGTTGTTGTTGTTTGAAGTCAGTACTAACGACTGTCCTGACAAGGACATTTTGGTTCTGTAATCTGGACTTTTGACCTAGATACACTATGAACTGGAATGAGTAGTCTTCATCAAAGTTGTAGCACTCTGTCTTAGCTTCGAAGCAGTATAAATTTCACCCTAATCCGATAAGCGTAGCTTCGGTTGTGTCCGATACGCTAAGTGACGTCAAACTACCTTTGATTTTAGGCCTTAAACTTCATTTCCGGTCGATTTTTCTAACTTGGTTTGGTAATCATATGACATTGAGCCTATTGAACGGCTATTGTAATGCATTTATGTTGTGTGTAATGTTGGGACTGATTGAGGAAAATAATGAAATCATAAATGGCTGGAAAATAGGTAACTACAAAGGGAGTGCTGCCCAAATTTACGCCCGAGAACTAGAAAGAGATACTTACGACTTGAGTAAGGCTTGAGAGCGAATACCATTTGAACCATCTAGGATAGATGTGTCTTTTGTTATCGAAATATATAAGTTAGAATTCGGCCAAACTTGTACCATTGGGAAATGAAATAATAACTACTCCGAAGACGTTTTCTTCGTACTTTCAACTCAAATGGTATTTTCAAACATAATTGTTACAAAGTTTCACAGTTTGAAAAGCGAACGAGTGTTTTACGAATATTCTCCAAATGAATTTCAATTACTTGGTTCTTATTAAACGAAACGTTTAAGTTTCGACCTTTAGTCGATTTTCAAAATTCTTAAACAATGTTTTATCGCAGATTTGGATTTCACACACGGAGTAATACTCGAACGTAACTCGTAAAGGCATCGCATCTTTTGGTGAGTGCTTCCAAATACCTGGTTGAACTGGACACTTGTTTTCAATACTTGATCAATGTAAATAAATGACATGTGATTTGTTTGATCGGGCAAGAGTGTACTTTATCGCACTTGTCTTAACATGATATATACTTGTTTATTGTTGCAATTAACTTGATATACTTGTACTTGATTTGTAAGTGTGGAGCGGCAGTATGTACCGCACTCAATCCGAGTGGGAGGTGCCTCTCATTTCCGTCCCCATACTTTTATTTTAATTCAGTTGATTGGAGATGTTATCTCATCGATTTCTTGGGGACCCAAGCCCCACTGACAAGTTAATCGAGTCGAGCCGACAAGGATTTGGTCGATTAGATAACGAACCATGGGTAGTTAGTGATGTCGAGTGGAGTGTTATCTTCTCGACTAATCGGTATACTCGAGTATTACCACCAGTGTTTATTGAGGATTTTGGGCCCAGTAGGGGGTGTGAATGGTGGATGAAGAGTAGTTTAAGTGGTGCTCTACTGGATTGGTTACTTACTTGAAAGTTGACAGAGTGTCAACTATTACTTGATTAAGCTCTGGTGATGCAATGGGAAGTTGGCTCCTGAGAGCCATCCGTATCCTTATACTTGGAAATAATTATTGCTTATTGGCTTATTGTTTCTTTTGAAAAACAAAAGCACTCTACACTCGTTCATTTTGAGATTTACTATTTGAAGTGTTATTACTCACTTTTATGAATTTTTCATGCTCATTACTTTACTATGTGATACTTGCACGTTTAAATAATGGTCAACTTGCTATTTGGAATCTCATTGGGCTTTTAGCTCATTCCACGTCATTTATTTTCCTTACAAGGGGTACGAGCGAGGCGTGAGACGTGTACAGACTAGCATAGTCTAGTTGTTTTGAATTTTGAATTTGTACTCACGCTAGTACTCGACTAGGGTTGATTGTACTCGAAATGTAAACACTTTGAAGTTTTTTTTTTGTATAGAAGTTTTGTATCTGGATTTGAACATCAATGTATATAATAAGTTGAAGTGGATGTGTTATTTATTTTCTTTGGATGTACGTTTTTTTTTCATGAACTATGAGTGAATGAGTCCTGGCGAGAGTTGGCTAGGCGACCCGCTGAACTCTGGGGTACGCCCTAAGGGGAGGTGGGACTGTCACAATATTATCGTTACATGTATCATTTTTAAATTTCGCCTTATCACACGCGAATCCGAAGTTCGTGTATTTTCGAGCCGGAACGGTTAAATGGAGATTTAAGAAATTTATTCTAGACTACTAAGAGTGAATAATTAGAATGTTAAAGGAGTTACATTGGAGGTTTAGTGCACAGGTGAAACAAACCCGAGAGAAATCGGTGATACGAAACCCGCGCGCGACCACTAGTGAGAGTTGACTTTTTGCACACAACTTAAAGTAGCTTTCCTTCATTCTTTCTCCCCAAGTTTTGCTACACAATCACTCCCTCACCATCTCTCATTTTCGGCCAACCAAGGGTAAAATGGGAAAAGAAAATTTTCATTCTTTGGCTCCAAGTTTGCTAGCTAATCATTATTCAAGCTTTCCTCACAAGCTAAAGACACCAAAAACCCTTCTCTTTCTCTCATCTTGGCCGGCCAAAACAGCAAGGAAAAGAAGAAAGAAAGCTCCAATTCATCTTGTCCAATTCTTGCTCCAAATCACTTCTAACTTTGCATCCAACTCACAAACCACTTGGGAATTCACTTAAGTTAGAAGAAAGACTTCATCTTGACGGTTTTCTTGGAGGTTTTGGTGCCAAAAAAATTTCTGTATCCAACACCATCCAATCTTTCATTCTTGGCTTTAATGGGTTTTATCCTTGGCTTTGAAGCTTGTAGTTTCATTATTGTTGTTATTACTTGGATTGGATTGGTTGAAATGGGCTCTGTGAATTCCCACCTTGGTTGTATGGGCTGATATGATGATATAATGCTTGATTTGAGTTGTTTAAGTGTTGGTTAAGATGATTATGGATAGAGAGTCGAAGGAAAGTTGAAGGAAAATTTCGCAATGTTGCTGACCGAAATCTATCCTATTTTTGCCGTACATTTAGTTCGAATTTTTGATGCTCAAATGACTTTGAAACTGATGTATATATGTTGTGTATGGTGTGTAGAAAGTTTCTACCAAAAATCATTTGAATTGGTTGGATAAAAATTGAATTTTGGCAAGAACAAATCTGGAAAATTCATGTAGCAATGGTCCACTGGCAGTGTTCTTTGAACGAACATATCTTTCTATTCGGAAGTCGAAATTGAGTGCCGTCAATGGCATTCAAAACTAGACATCCGTAGTTTTCTAACGGTGTAAAATACACCATTTAGTTTGAACTGAGTGAACCATAGTAGTTCACCAAAGTTTCCTGTTATGTTCGAATGACAGTGGTAAGCTGCGTCTTGTCATTTGAATTCGAGCTACCTATGAACTGATTTTCAAAACGACTTCTTCTGATGAAATGTAGCCTTTTGAATTTAGTTTCAACGCCACCGACCATTCTCAATTTCGAGTTGTATTGAGTGAAATATGGTTCAATTTTCAAACTACGGCAAAGTTGAAAAACCCTTCTTTTTGCTGGCAAACTGATTTAGTTGTTGGAGAGATGTTGTATTTCGAAATTTTGATGTCAACCAACGACCAATTACTTATGAGATGTTTCTTGGACCTTGGTTTCACAAATGAACTAAAATGGGATTGGTTTCATGGTACAAAGTGTTTGAAAAGAAAAAAAAAATAAGAAGACATATTTGTCTTGGAAATTTCTTGAAATTTGGTAGTTTTGTTAACTACCTTTCCATACGAGTTTTTTGCATGAAATTTGATAGAGGAATAGCTCTCATGTGGAAGTTGAAATGTACCAAATTTGGTATCAAATGATGTGTCACAGTTGTTCTTCAAACCTGAAAAATTTACTGAACTGTCTTCGATTTTGGCCAACTTTGAATAGCTATATCTTGATGCTCAAAACTCCGAATTTAGTCCCATTTGGCCTGTTTGAAATTTTGTTAGGGACTCGTATTCTGTTACAAATTTCAGAGGCTAGTTCACTTTCTATGAATTTTGCCGAATTTCCAAAGTTTGCAGAAAAACATGACCAAAACTGCCTTGTTTATTCAAATCAGCCACTTTGAGCTGAAATTTGAATGTCTTCCGTTTAGAATCTTGCAAAAGTGTCTTGTAAGAACTTTTAGTACTCTGAACCAAGATTCCAACGGTATAAAGTTTTTCAATTTTAGACCTATTGAATGCAAGTTCTGATTTTTCTAAATTTGACATGCAAAACTGAAATTTTCCAACTCGATGGGAAATAAGTTTTTGGAAACTTTTCCTAATCTTTGATATTGATTGATTGTTTTAAACTTGATTTCATGGAGGAAATTAGTTTTTCTTGTGTTATTAAATCCACTTTTGAGTATCGATTTTTCAGTAATTAAGGCTCTCTTTCATGACATTTTCTTAATATGGTACAAGTGTACAATCTTCCATGTTAACAAGGGGTTTACAAGTAATAGTGTGTGATAGTCAATTATTATTTACTCAGGCGCTCAAGGGGACCTTCAAGAGGATCTCGAAGTGGACGCCTAAAAGCTTGTTTGAGCACTTACTCCCTCATTTTGATTGGTGAGTGTCAAGTGCATGAATTTGTTGTTAAGTGCCTGACTTGCTTCTTATCCGTTATATGAATTTGGAATTTTAGAGACGAGTGTGTACTTTACCACACTCGTTCTCTTTCAAATGAAATTATATTCGAACTTTACTATGTGAATCCATATTTGACTTGTACGAAGTAATGTGGATGTGATTCGTATATGTGATTCATATTTGGAATCGTCGATTTGAACGCTGCTCATCGACTTATATTCGTATTCGTATTCAGAGGACGCCTAAACTCATTGGCTAAATTTGCGAATCGAACCAGCGTGGGCTTGGTCGATAAGCTTAGCAAATCATGAGATATTCGTAAAACATGATCTATTGGAGAGATCTTACTTGGCATACTCGCGTAGTATTGTCATGATATACTCGAGTAATATCAAAACTTTGATGAGTGGGCCCGATAAGGGGGTGTAAAGGTGACGGGATTCGAAAAAAGTGGTGTATCTACATGATTTGATACTTATGTGGTTGACGGAGTGTCAACATGAAATTTGATCAAGACCTTGATTCGACTACGTGGAATTTAACTCCTGAGAGCTACAGTATCCTTGAATTGCTTCTGTTACTTTTCTTACTTGAAATGCTAAATACTCGAACTTTACAATTTTTACTTATTGTGTAAATGTGTTTGCTACTTGGACTACGTGCTTGCATGTGTGTTTCTTGGCCTCACGAGTACTCGCTCACCCCGTTAGATTTGTTTTCCTTAACAGGACTAAATGGGAAGATTTTGGAGAAAAGCCGACTAGATTACTCTTTTTTATTAGTACCTTGGTTGTAATTGTTTAGTCGACTTATAATTGTTGTATTTTGGGACTTGATGTACTTTTGATTGGAATTTTGAATGTATTTGTCTAGACAACTTTTGGAGGTTGTATATTTTGGGAATGAGATGTACTTTTGGTATCTTGTGATGTAAGAATTGAATATTTATTAAGGAAGCGAACTTTCTTTATATCTTCGACTTTTGGTATCGATAGTTAACCTTAAGTTTGAATTGAATTGTATCGAGTTCTGACGAGAGTTGGGTAGGCGTTTCGCAGATACCCTTGGGTTCGCCCTTGGGAGAAGTGGGGGCGTCACAAGTTGAGAATATGGCAGAGGGGCAAGAGGTTTGGAAGGAGGGGGTTTTGATGGTTATGAAGAGTTTGAAGTATAAGGATGTGACGCCCCCACTTCTCCCAAGGGCGAACCCAAGGGTATCCGCGGGACGCCAGCCCAACTCTCGTCAGGACTCGGTACAAATTTAAATCAAACTTAAAATAACCAGTCGATACTAGAAGTCGAAGATATAGAGAAAAGTCAATTCCTTACTAAACGTTCAAATCTTACATCAAAAACTACCAAAAATACCTTACATTCCCAAAATATACAGATCCCAAAAGTTGTCTAAACAAATACATTCAAAATTCTAATCAAATGAGCCATCAAGTAAACTTCTCCAAATTCCTCCCATTTCAGTTCCTGTTAAGGAAAACAAATCTAACGGGGTGAGCGAATGCTTGTGAGGCCAAGAAAATCATGCAAGCTGGTAATTCAAGTAGCAATAAAGCTAGTACGAGAGGTAAAGCTATAACATTCAAGTAATTCCTAAATATTCACAAAACACATTCAGGAAGGATACGGGAGCTCTTAGGAGCTCGTTTCCACTTGCTTTGCCAAATTTTAATCTAATAGTCCGTAGAACTTTACTTATTCCATTTATAAGTCTGAGTCGAATGAGAGGTACCTCCCACTCGAATCGGTGTGGTACATACTATCGCTCAGTGATCGATTGTACGTTTATGGTTCTG
Source organism: Coffea eugenioides (assembly GCF_003713205.1). NCBI lineage: Eukaryota > Viridiplantae > Streptophyta > Magnoliopsida > Gentianales > Rubiaceae > Coffea > Coffea eugenioides. The sequence goes on from NC_040040.1 coordinate 41,286,813, forward strand.
AGTCGAATGAAAGGTACCTCCCACTCGAATCGGTGTGGTACATACTATAGCTCAGTGATCGATTGTACGTTTATGGTTCTGAGTCGAATGAGAGGTACCTCCCACCCAAATCGGTGTGGTACATACTATCGCTCAGTGGTCGATGAGACATCGTTCCAATCGACTTATGCTTTGCTTATAGTTCTGAGTCGAATGAGAGGTACCTCCCACCCAAATTGGTGTGGTACATACTATCGCCCAATAGTCGATGAGATATCGCTCCAATCGACTTAGAAAGGTTTATGGTTCTGAGACGACATGAGAGGTACCTCCCATCCGGATCGGTGTGGTACATACTATTCGCTCAGAGCTCACGAGTTAAACATATTCATGTACAATTACCAATCACTGTTTATGGTTCTGAGTCGACATGAGAGGTACCTCCCACCCGAATCGGTGTGGTACATGCTATCGCTCAGGGAACCGATTTTAGCACTGAGACGGTATGAGAGGCACCTCCCACCCGAATCGGTGTGGTACATGCTTCCGCTCAGAACTTACGAGTTAAACGTGTTCATGTTATTCAAGCATGTGATACATACAAGCATTTAATATATTTCAGCATTTCAAACATGAGTTATTCATGTCAAATGAGAACGAGTGCGATAAAGTACACACTCGGCTCAGCAAGTTTACGTATCATGTATAACACTTGTACAACTAATATCTCAATCACATCAGCATTTAATACATACTTGACATTCACCAAGTAGTAAGAGCAAGTAGGTTCAATTTAAAGTTCAAGCGTCCACCGTGAGATCCTCTTAAAGGTCCTCGTGTGCGCCTGAGTAAAAAATAATAGACTATCATTCAAATATCCCCACTATTGAGGAAGATTGTATCATAGTACAATCTTAGAAAAATCTCGTGAAACGAGTCTTAATTATCCTAAATCGAGACTCTCGAGCGGGATTTCAAAGTACAAGAGAAATTAAGTTTACATTTTGGAAATCAATGATACAACGTTCGAATAATATCGAAGGAATAAAGAGTACTTGAAAAACTCCATTTCCTTGGAATTCGGAAAATTTCTGTTTTGATACGAACCTTTGAAAAATCGTATCTCACTCTACACAAGTCCAAAATTGGAAAAATTGACACCATTGGAAACCTCTTTGAAAGTAGTAAAAGTTCTTAGAAGACACTTTTCCCTGAATTTAAGTGGAAGGTATTCAAAAATGGGCTTAAAGTTACTGTTTCAGGGTGCTCAGAATTGTGCTGGGGTTGGTTTTTCGCTAATTTTGAAAATTCAGTAAAATTCATACGTTGCAAACCAGCCTCCGAAATTTATAACTAAATTAGAGTTGCAAGTAAAGTTTAGGACAGAATAAGAGGATCAAGAATCAAAGTTTTGAGCACCGAGATACGGTCGCTCAAAGTTGGAGGAAAAACGAAACTGTTAAGCTAGTTTCCAGATTTGAGTTCCAAACTTTGGGACTTTAGTTTGGTAGCAAAATAGACTCGGAACGGCACCAAATTTGGTATGAACATACTACCATATAAGGGCCACTCCCTTACCAAATTTTATAGAAAAATATGAACTGGAAGTCGGTTAACAAAACCGTTGAAATCGCAAGAAGTTCTAAGGCTAAGCTGCCTTTGAGCTTCCGGTTTGCCGTTTTCCAAACATTTGGCCAAGAAACGACTCAAACATGATTTATTCCAGTAGGTAATGTCTAAAATATTTCCAAGGTACATTTTATAGGTGATTTACACCAAGAAATTTCGGATAACAAGTCCCAAATCATTGCTAGTTCAAATCTGTCCAAATGTAAGGTATTCCTTCACCAGACCAGATTCGAGTTTTGATCATAAATCACTTAATTTAACTCAGAATTGAGTATGGTTAGTGGAATTGTAAAATAGACTCATAAGGCTACATTTTCTCAGAAGAAACCATTTTCAAAATCTGTCCACAACTAGCTCGTTCGTGAGCATTAAGTTGCAGCTCATGAGCTGCCTTCCAGGAAGCAACGAAACAGGACAGTGGAATTCAAATGAATGGTTTGGCTAGCTCAAGTGGAACCACGACATGTATTTTACACCAACATAAATATAGGAATGTCTAGTTTCCAGTACCACAAACGGCACTTGATTCCAACATCGGAGCAATGAGTTATGGCCGAAACAAGAAGACTGCCTGGGCAGTGACGAGATTAAAATTCCAGTTTTCCAACCTTTCGAAAGTCTAACATTTGAGTGACCAAATCAAGTTATTTTTCAATGAAACTTTTTACACAACCAATATAACATGTAAAAAACATAGACAAGCCATTAGAACTTCAAAATTTTGCACAAAAGTGGTCGGACAAGGCAGGGGTAAAATGGTCACTTTTGGCCATTGCACCATCTTGGAGTTTCTAACAATAACCCAACATTATACCACTAATTTAAGCACTAAACCAACATAATTATCATCATCAACCACCAAATCAGTCCATCAACCAAAGTGGGAGTTCATAGAGCCCACACAACCAAATTTCCATCATAAACAAGCTACCCATAAGCATGCAAGGGTTTATAAATGCTATATTACTTCCACAAGCCAAGAATTGAGAGGTTGATCATCACCTACTTGTGTGATGAATCAAAGGCAGAATTTCGGCCCTCTCCTTGTCCAAGAAAACCGTGGATTGCAGCTCTCCTTTGTAGCTTAATGTGATCTCCAAGTGATAAGATGTGTGTGTTTGAAATTTGAAGTGAATTAGAGGAGATTTGAGTGAGATTTTGGTGATAAAAATTGAAGAACTCTTGGGTGTTCTTCCTTGTGGGTTGCACGCTGGAAATGAAGCTGAAAGAAGGAGTTTTTGCTGCTAATAAAGCTTTTCAAGGAAGCTTAAATGTGTGGTGCAAAATGAAGCAAAAGTCAACTCTCCAATAGTGCGCGTACGCGCGCGTTTCGTGCTCGATTCCTCTCGAGTTTATTTCGTTAGTGCACTAAGCCTCTAATACACTTATATTCATATAAATATTATCCACTCTTTATTGTCCCAAAATAAGGGTCTAAAGTCTCTTAATTAAATCGCGCGTGTGAAAACGCGTATTTCCAATTTAAGCGCGATAACGCGAAACTTCCAAGAAATTCTTATAACGATTGTACTAATAACTATCACTTGAGTACTTAAACATAAAATTACCTATTTTAGGACCATTATACAAGTCTCCAATTTTTCTAAACTTATTGTACCCTCAATCGGTTAAAATTTTCAAACACGTTTTCACTATTTTCATTAAACGAGCTTCCAAAAATTAATTTTTGAAACAGGTCACTTTAAAAGTATAATGAAACTATAATTCCATGTATTTTGGTCTAATAAGGATAGAAAATAATATTTGGGGCAAATATCCAAATAAATAATTAAATGAGCCAGAAACAGGGTTTTAAAATAAGAATTTTACGAGTCCTCTCACTAACAGTGTCTATAAGATTAATCTATTTTTTATAGCGCTTTATTGGGAATATAAATTCTTTTTAAGATAGAGAAGAAAGTGTTACCTCGTGTTTTTTATGTTTATGGACTATTTTTTTTAATAAAAGTTTATGGGCTAGTTTAGTGGTGGAGCTGCCATAGTTTAGTAGTGATTTTGGGCCATTTGTTTTTAATTATTGTTGATTTCGATACACAAGAAAGAGTTACAAAAAAATTGAATAATATTAAAAGTCATCAAAAAAATTACTAATTTAACATTTGATCTGGATAGATATTAGCGACAACATTAATAGTTCTTCTATACTTCTAATGAAATATAAGAGAAATGAATAAGAAGGAAAAAGGAAAAAAAATTATAAAATCCATCCTTTGTATAAACATGACAACAAGAGAGTTTTATTAAAATATTAAACTTAGTATTGTCATTTTAAATAGGTAAGGGAGATAGGTATAATTTTTAAAATCTTAAGGAAGCCACATGAAATTATCAAAAACCTCAAGAGAGGATTCTGAAATTATCCCATGTAATAATTAGAGTGAAATATGAGAGAAAAAATTAATAACAACAATAGTTATACAGTAGGAATTAGACGGCCTCTAAAATTCTTTATTAGGCAAACTGCAACTAATATGGTAGCTCATGAAGGCAAATCTTAATGTTTTCTTAAGGTTGATAATAAAGGTAATTGAGAAACTCAAACATGATTTAATAGCCAAACATGATTTTAACTGAATGAGGGGGGCAAAGTGTTAATCACCCCAACCATGCTACAAATTGAGGTTTTCTTCATCCTGCGTATGCTTGTTTTGGACACCCACTTCAAGAAGGTAAGAAAAGAATAAAACATAAACCGCGTTCTTGCACAAGAGACCATGGATTCATCTTAAATAGCCGACTCCACCATCCACCTCTAAGGCAATTAGTCTGTGGAAGATTCATCAATTCATCGAAAAGAGTAAGAATGAATAGAAATCAACAGCTTACGAAGAGCTTTGTTTTCATCTATAAATCCTTAAATGGATACATACGGCTGTCTCTATTTGTGTCTATCTGTGTCTATTCACTAGCACTCGTATTCGAACTCAAAATTGATTTTATTTCTGTTTCTTTCTTGGTGATAAACCCCATTTGAATGGTGCAAACTACAAAGAACTTCGTATATAACTACAACTAAGGAACGCTATATATTATTCTACAGCAAGAGATTTGACAACTGTTTTTATTTTATTTTTCCCATAGTTTGAAAACACAAGTTCATCATTAAGCAAAAACACCATTAAAAATTCTGGCATACTTCACAAGATTCATTAACCGCGCCCAAGAAGGAGAAGTGGAAGGTTCTTTGCTCTTGATGTTCATTAATTAAAATTCATTTGACTCGTGTCCGTTAAACCCAAGCCATTGAGTAGAGACCCAACAGTATTTTTGGATCAATTGATAACCAGTTATACAATTAGGTAAGATCTAAATAAGGGATCTTGCAAATCGATCAGGAACTAGCTTTGGACAGCTTGAGAACTCCTCTAGCCTCAAGATTGGCTACCAATAATAACCTCCTTCGGCAGAGTTTTCTCAATGCTATGATAAAAATGGGAAGCGTGGAAGTTCTTGCTGGAAATGCTGGAGAAATCTGAAAAAATTGCGATTTTTAACAAAACCCGCGGTCAAGCCTTATAATAGTTCCAAGTTCGCTAAAGTTAGGCTTATTGGATTCTTTTTGTAACCCTTTTTCGCATATATTATTGCTCTCCATAGGTTGGCAAGCACGATATTTGATTGCTAAGTACTAATTAATTCTTTTGGACACAAGAAAGAGAAAAGAGGAATGAAATATCTTAATAAAGCATTGATCTTTCTTGTTGTCTTGCTTTATGTCGCACATCCTTATTCGATGGTCTCTCTATCTTTGTATTAAAAATTTCCATCTGGCATAATCTATTGTGTAGGGACATACTTGCACAAGTATATTGGCTGGAGAATGAATGATTTTATGATGGTATATTTTACTTCTATCTTTTTTTCTTAGATTAGATAAAAGATTTATGCTTTATATTAAACTTTTTAAAAAAATTATTCAAGCTGCAATACAAAATTTGTTGAGTTTACTTATCATCATTACAATCATCATTTCCAATTATAATCATTCACTTAAAATCTAATCAAAAGAGAAAAGATAAAAACAAATTTAGAACAAAATTTATCAAAAATAGTTGAAAGATAACATAATTTCTTTTATTTTTACATAAATGTAATTATTGAGTGGATGATAAGTGTTGAAATGAAAAAATATCAAAATAATTAAAATAAGTTATTGTTCTCATTTGCTTAATAATTCCTTCTATTTTTACTTATTTTATTTGGTATATGAATTCTATATACCTACTACATTTTCACCAAAATTGTGAAGGTTAGCATTGAAATAAATTGATTCAGAGTAAAGTATATCTCTAGTCATTAAACATTTCCGAAATCTAATGTGTCTAACAATACCATTTTTTGGGTCATTTGATCTATTAAACTCGTAAAAGTGATCAATCGAATGGTTCGTCTATATGTGCAATTAGAGAGACGGAACCTCATTAGAAGTTACAGAATGGTTAAATGGCTACTTAATGGTTTTACTTAAATGGATAATGGATGAAATTTATCTATGACAGGTTGTCGATACCTGTGCAATAATAAAAATAAACCTAGTTGTCAATTAAAATAATCAAAATCCAATTCTGAGTATTAGAGCAGGGACTCTAGGTGTGCAATGGGTTACTTGATTCACCCTGTTCCCGAAGAGTTTGCTTAACCTGATATACCAGAATGGGATTGCTTATTCACAAGGAATTATTGATTTGTAAACAGGGCAAGTAGGGTCGTGTCCTCAGGGACTGGAGAAAATTCGTTTCTTTTCAAATCCACAGTAACAAGGGGGTATTTTTGTATAACCGATGACAATCAAAGCAATTCAAATAAAATCAAATATCTAACTAAAAATTAAATAATAATTTACTAAAATTAGAGTAATAATAATTAAAGGTCTAACCAAGAAATAACTTTAGCAATGGTTCACCTAATTGATCATCGATGCAAAGGCAATTCCAATTATTTACTAATAAATAGGTTATAACTGCCCAACAAGCGATGACAGTCAACCCCGCCTTACTGTGTCGGTGATTAAGGTACGCCCTTTAATCACTGCTCTAATTGAGAAATAATCCTAGGGACGCCCATAAGATTTAATTCACCGATTGCCTTACGTATTAGAGATGCCCTATTCTAACCAAATAACGCACTACCAGGGTTATTTTAAATTAGCCCGCGTATTCCCCTGACATAAACCCAATCATGCCAGTTGGCACTATTTCAAGGCAATTAAACAATTACGGATTCAATGCCCTAATTGACAATAGGTTATTAAATCAATTCACTATCCAGATCCAAGATAATCAATCAATTAAACAACCATAAGTACTATAATTGGAGAATATGCAAATACCAATAAATAAGAGGAAAAGATAAAATTAAATCGATCTCACAATTTTTAGACAAACCAAAGCATCCGTTGTTTCTTGGCTAGAAAAGGAAATTTAGTTCATTCTTAATGCAAAAGACCCACACGAGAGTTCAGAAATAATATTCACGGACATCATCTTGATTGAGTAGATTCAATTGCGATGGAATAAGGATGAAAAGCCAAGCTACAGAGAGTGATTCATTGTTTTGTTTGGTCTTCACCTTGTCTACACATACGGAAGAAGAAAAGCAACTAAAGGATGAAAAGAAAAGTCAAAGGCTAAGCTAAAAGTCCTCCCAGTTGTCTACTCTATTTCCTATCTAAAAGCCTCCTGCTTTGCGGCTGCCCAGAGGAAGAAAGAAAAAGGAGACTCCAAGTCTTGTTCCATGCCTCCCTTTTCGGCAATTCCCCAAAAGTAGAAAAGTTCCTCCGTTTACGAAAATGCCCTTGGAATGAGGACTGCTACTTGAACTCCTTTCCTGATGACTGTCAAATTGGCACTTATTATGGTATTTTTGTTCTACTCCCTGTAATAAGTGCAAATTTCCAAAAGTGAGTAAAATCTGACAATTAATCCATATTGGGTCAGGTAATAAGGGAAATTAATTATAAAATAAACGATAAATTGCAACCTATCAATCTAATCCAATTACAACCAATTAAAAATATTTAAAAATAGATCTAGATCAATAGGTTTTAAATGTATATTGTAAAACCATTGTCCATCCAATTAACCATTTATTTTCTTATAAATATAATTGTTCATCCTCCTCCAGCTATACATGTTTACATACTTCTATTCAGTTAAGCGATCCACAGAATTTTCACTTGCAGCTTCTGTAGTTCACATCCAATGATGCAAAATTCGACACAAGTGTCTTACTCTCCCAACTTGTGCTCCACTTGCAGCTTCTGTTTTAGTCTCGAGTCAAGTTTGGATCCAATGATTCAAACCCGACACAAGTATCATACTCTCCCAATTTGTGCGCCAACAAACTCTAGCCATTATTTTGCCAATTCAGCTTTGTACTTCTTCTTTCACCAAGTCAAACTCAACTAACTCTTATCTTCCTCGTTCCACTACCAGTCATCACAATTAAGCTTGTGGGCACCTCGACCAACTTGGTCCTCAACCGACTTAGTGAAACCCTAGCCGACATCATAATGAAGACTTAGTAATGAACCCAACCGACTTATCGAAACCCTAACTAGTTGAGTCTAAGACTGAGGTGCAGATCCAACTTTCATAAAGACATGATTGATATGAAAAGTACAACCTAACACTCTATGGTTCATGCCTAGTTCTGATGCCGCCAATCTACCCTGGGCTGAAAAGTCAGGCTACAATGATAGCTCTTACAATTTCATTCTTAGGTCCATCCAGTATAAATACCTTCCATTTCCCTTTCCCTAGAGTATGCCCTTTCAACCTTCCAAACTAGTTTCTTTAAATCCACCTCTTAGTTAAGCATCAGAGTGATCTCGGAGAGGAAGCCTCAATGTTCATGTTATTGTATTACATGTGTTATAGGTCTTATGGCTAACATCAACTCAGCCCGAAGGACCTCGCTTGCACAATTGGTGTCATCTATGAGAAACGACATTCCCTCGTGTTTTCCCAACAATGATTCCTACCTGCTCAAGAAGCTAACGTGCTCCTCCTATCTCTAATGAACAATGCATGGATGACCAGGAGGATGACAATGAACACGCACAGGATCCTTGGCCTTTTATGAACAAAAATGTCCTTATTATGATGGCCGAGTTCGTAGCCAAAAACACCAATATTTTTAAAGAATTGGAAGATATTTTAAGAGGAAAGGAAAGGAAAAGGCCGAATCTCCCAACTGTCAGCCTGAGGCTTTCCCTGAGATATCCTTCAAAGTGGAATCCAATGATTGCCACCCAAAACAAAGCGATTCTAGAACGTCCTATTCTAAACAAACTTCTAAAATAGCAATAATTTCTAAGGCACTATCTCGTGGCTTGTTTAGAAACAGAGAGGCCGAGGAGCAACCAAGATGAGAAGCTAATCTCGTTGCCGATTATATGAGAGATCCACCTTTTACAAATGACATAAATGATGAATTTGTCCTCCATAACTTCAAGTTGCCAAATCTCCCCCTCTTTATGATGGAAAGGTAGATTTCGAGGATCATATCCGTGCTTTCATCTCAGCATTTAGACTATATTGCATACTTGACTCCATAATGTGTCGATCCATTTCTATCTTCTTACAGGGAATGCTCAAAAATGGTTCTAAAAATTAGAGCTGAGAAGCATATCTTCTCTTAAAGAATTAGTGGACAAGTTTGTTTATCGATTTGTGTCCTCCTGACCTATCACAAAGACCTCAACATATTTAATAAATATACAGCAAACTCTTGAAGAGTCCTTTGAGGTCTTATCTCTATCATTTTATCAAAGAAAATGTGGAAATTCCTGACCCTGATGAACCGGTCACCATAGTTGCCTTCACAAATGGACTAAAGCCAGGAACTTTTAACATAGAATTTCACAAGGATTACCCACAAATGCTAGATGATCTTTGGAGGCATGTGGATCAAGGTGTCCAAGGAGAAAATGTGAATTAAATAAAAAAGAGAGGCCCTAGCTGCAAGAGCCATCCTGTGACGTCCGAAAGAAAAGAAAAGGGAAAAATTTTCTGGTAAATAGTGATTTTTGCAGAATCCGGCCGAAAATCCGGCCAGTTCTTGGCCGGATACCTGGCCGGATTGGTTGGTTCTTTTGAAAAAATTTGATTTCGTCTCTGGTCAGAATCCGGCCAGAAATCTGACCAGATTCCGGCCGGATTGTGACGTGTCACAGGCGGCCATCAACTTTGACCGGCTATTTCTTTCATTCTTATCCTAGTTTTTGGCCAAAATATCTTCATTTCTTCACCTTGCTTGACCGAGCTTCATAGAGAGAAAAGGGAGAAAGTTCCTCATTTTCCTAACTTCAATCTTTGTTCAAATCTTGAGATTTCACCGATGGTTTTGGAAACTACTCTATACAAGGGCTCCCTATGGAAGTTTGATAAAGTTGATGGAGTTGTTTTGGAAGGGGAAGCTTTAAGGTGCTATCTTTCTTGAGTTTATAAGGTGAGTTGCTAAGAAAGTTCCCTCTTTGTTCTAATAATGGTATATTCGTGGTTTGTAGAGGTTAGAGATACTATTTTGGGAATGATTTCATGATTTTAATTAGAGTTGGACCAATTTCTGATTTATTGGGGAATTTTCTGATTGTATATGATTATGGTTCGTTGGTCATGAAATGATAGTTTGTTGTGGTATAAAATGGAGCTTGTATACGTTAGATACGATTGTTTGCAGAAAATTTCTGGTTTGTGCGGAAATTCCGGTTTTAGGGTTTAATTTGGGGCTTTCTTATTGTGAGTTCCTGAGCTCTTAATTGGTTAAGATTGAAGGGGGTATTATGACCCTTATTAAGAGTGTGTACTAGCCTATAATGTATATGTGCAATTGTGGTTGATGGTTATGGATTCGGTGAATGTTTGAAGGTTGGAAAAATAAAGAAAATACGAGGAAATGCTGTCCGATCTTTGAGAGTGTTTGGTTGCTTTGAGTTTGAGTTGAAGGGCTTGGACTTGATCGAGAAACTGTCTATGATGGATCGTGAGCCGTGGTTGGTGAGTGACCCCAAACTATTTCCAAAACTACTTATGAACTGTTTCTTGCATTATTTACTCGATTGCATATCATGTGTGCTTGCATGTGAGTTCATGACATGATTTGGCTTCAATGAGTTCTTGGGAAGTCTTGTGCTGAACACCAACGTCTCCATCATTGTTTACTTGGAGCAAATGGCTCCCTATCACTGTTTCACTGTTACTGGACCCATTTGAGCGTTGGATGTTTACGTATAATGATTTCACTGGCTCACAAGAGCAATAAACGTACATTTTGATTACTGATTCATGACATCATTGAAATGAACTATTCTGAAACTTATTTGACTACTGATTTTACTGGTTATTCGTTGAGTTTCTAGCTCACCCCAAAACTATTTTATTTCCCCTCCACAGGGCTTGAGGCAAATGAGGTGCTTGTATTAAATTCTTCGTGTGACTGGTTGGATTGTGACTGGATGGCATATATCTTGTATAGTTAGATTTGGATTCATTTTGTGTAATAGTTAGGCTAGTGTGACTGTTTGGAATTGAAATGGATGTATATATACGTTCCACGTTTGGGAACTAGTTTTCACTTTGCTTGATATGTAATTCATGGAGGTTTTACTTTATGATTTTGAGATGTACCTTGTAATTTATTTGAGAACTGTAGTGGAGTGAGTGAGTCCCGGCGAGAGTTGGGCAGGCGGTCTGCCAAACCTTTTGGTTCGCCTTAGGGAGAGGTGGGGCTGTCACAGGTGGTATCAGAGCCTAGGGTTCAGATCTCTGTAGTGTATCCTAGGCTTAAAGTTTAGGATGCCGGACTGTGGGTATGGTTTGAAATATAAGTGATTTCTTGTAGGACCGAAAATCAGCCAAGTGGGTTTTGTTTGACTCTTAGTGCTTGCTTGGAATGCATGAGTGACTTTTGAGGGATATCTTGACTTGATTAGTACAAGTTGGAATGTCGAGGACGACATTCTTTTGAGAGGAGTTTGTGACGCCCGAAAGAAAAGAAAAGGGAAAAATTTTCTGGTGAACAGTGATTTTTGCAGAATCCGACCGGAAATCTGGTCAGTTCTTGGCCGGATTGGTTGGTTCTTTTGAAAAAATTTGATTTCGTCTCTGGCCAGAATCCGGCCAGATTCTAGCCGGATTGTGACGTGTCACAGGCGGCCATCAACTTTGACCGGCTATTTCTTTCATTCTTATCCTGTTTTTTGGCCAAAATATCTTCATTTCTTCACCTTGCTTGACCGAGCTTCATAGAGAGAAAAGGGAGAAAGTTCCTCATTTTCCTAACTTCAATCTTTGCTCAAATCTTGAGATTTCACCGATGGTTTTGGAAACTACTCCATACAAGGGCTCCCTATGGAAGTTTGATAAAGTTGATAGAGTTGTTTTGGAAGGGGAAGCTTTAAGGTGCTATCTTTCTTGAGTTTATAAGGTGAGTTGCTAAGAAAGTTCCCTCTTTGTTCTAATAATGGTATATTCGTGGTTTGTAGAGGTTAGAGATGCTATTTTGGGGATGATTTCATGATTTTAATTAGAGTTGGACCAATTTCTGATTTATTGGAGAATTTTTTGATTGTATATGATTATGGTTCGTTGGTCATGAAATGATAGCTTGTTGTGGTATAAAATGGAGCTTGTATACGTTGGATACGATTGTTTGCGAAAAATTTCTGGTTTGTGTGGAAATTTCGATTTTAGGGTTTAATTTGGGGCTTTCTTATTGTGAGTTCCTGAGCTCTTAATTGGTTAAGATTGAAGGGGGTATTATGACCCTTATTAAGAGTGTGTACTAGCCTATAATGTATATGTGCAATTGTGGTTGATGGTTATGGATTCGGTGAATGTTTGAAGGTTGGAAAAATAAAGAAAATACGAGGAAATGCTGTCCGATCTTTGAGAGTGTTTGGTTGCTTTGAGTTTGAGTTGAAGGGCTTGGACTTGATCGAGAAACTGTCTATGATGGATCGTGAGCCGTGGTTGGTAAGTGACCCCAAACTATTTCCAAAGCTACTTATGAACTGTTTCTTGCATTATTTACTCGATTGCATATCATGTGTGCTTGCATGTGAGTTCATGACATGATTTGGCTTCAATGAGTTCTTGGGAAGTCTTGTGCTGAACACCAACGTCTCCATCATTGTTTACTTGGAGCAAATGGCTCCCTATCACTGTTTCACTGTTACTGGACCCATTTGAGCGTTGGATGTTTAAGTATAATGATTTCACTGGCTCACAAGAGCAATAAACGTACATTTGATTACTGATTCATGACATCATTGAAATGAACTATTCTGAAACTTATTTGACTACTGATTTTACTGGTTATTCGCTGAGTTTCTAGCTCACCCCAAAACTATTTTATTTCCCCTCCACAGGGCTCGAGGCAAATGAGGCGCTTGTATTAAATTCTTCGTGTGACTGGTTGGATTGTGACTGGATGGCATATATCTTGTATAGTTAGATTTGGATTCATTTTGTGTAATAGTTGGGCTAGTGTGACTGTTTGGAATTGAAATGGATGTATATTTATGTTCCACGCTTGGAAACTAGTTTTCACTTTGCTTGATATGTAATTCATGGAGGTTTTACAGTATGATTTTGAGATGTACCTTGTAATTTATTTGAGTACTGTAGTGGAGTGAGTGAGTCCCGGCGAGAGTTGGGCAGGCGGTCCGCCGAACCCTTTGGCTCGCCTTAGGGGGAGGTGGGGCTGTCACACATCCCCGATCAAAAAAGGCGAGATCAATGGAGGGGTGACTTGGGAATTTTGGCTGGACCGAGTGAAGGATCGAACCGAGATCAACGCAGGGTCTTTGATAGGATTCCCATGGGATAACCTATTTCAAAAAGTGATTTGACTCCGCTCACCACCACCTGGTCTCACATCCTGATTATAATGGAGCAACAAAACCTCAGAAGGCTTGCTCCCAAGATGATGGAAAAAAGAGAAAAAATGAATGCCAATATATATTATGCATATCATCAGGACATTGATAACAAAACTAAGAATTCTAACAATTTAAATAAAGAGATTGAAAGTCTCTTGAATCAATGATACTTCAAGCAATATGGTCGAAGTGATCGAGGTGGTGATCATAGAGAAACTAGCCCAGATGAATGGAAAGATGAAGGGAAAGAAAATCGGCATGATCAACGAAGTTACAACAAACTACCCCGAGATCCTAAGGAGGATAGACTTCCCTGAAACAAATTCTCAAGTTACAATCCCAACTTGGTAAGAGTCATCAATACCATCTCTGGGGGACAATAGGAGGCGATAGCCAAAATTCTTGCAAGAAGACGTAAAGACAAGCCGATTTCGATTTCATGGAACCGAGTTCCTAACTAACTCAGGTAGTCATATACAATCTAGATGATCCCTTACGTTTGGCCTCTAGTAATCATAAAGCTCTAGTTACCAAAATTAATGTCAATAGCATCTTAGTGAAAAAGGTGTATGTAGATGCAGGAACATCGTTTGACTTCATGTATTATCGATCCTTCGACAAACTTGGCCTGAAAGACAAGTAGTTGACCTCAGTCTAGATCTCTATGATTGGGTTTGGGGGGCACATCATCTATCTCAAGGGAATGATCACATTGACAGTAACAGTTGGTAAATTCCCCCTTTACTGCACTCTTCGATGGCGAAAGTTGACTTCTCTTACAACATACTCCTTCATCGTCCTACTTTGAATGCTCTAAGGGCTATATTTTCTATTTATCACTTAAGATTTAAATTTTCTACTCCTGGAGAGGCTTCTGAGGTATGTACTGATGTGCAAATAGCTCGAGAGTGCTATTTAGCAGCTCTGCAAGCGGCCATCTCTAGAAGCTCCTCTATACTTTCAAGTTCGGGTTCAAGAACTCTTAATGCATTGACTTTCAATGTGATTGAACCTCAAGAGACAAAGGCTGCTATTTATAGAGGATTCAAGAGTCAAATGAGTTGTTTCTAGTTGTCATTTTTTACTCTTGAAACTCTCATGAGTTGTCTTTCCAACTTTCCAATCTTTTCTTGATCAGATACAGCCGGAATTGATAGCTGGAATTGAGCTGAAAAAGTTGTGTGAAAATAGGACAAATTGATAAGTAAGTTGCAGAGAACAGAAGAGAGTACGCGACCTTGGAATACGTGACTTCAAGCCACGTATTCATGAAGTCGTGTTTTTACTTCTGTGAATTTTGCACCACTTCAACTGCTATTTTCTTGATAATGGGGGCTGAACTAGATCTTGTTGCAAAACATGAAAGTTGTAACCTTTGAGTTAGCTTCAAGAATCATCCAATTTGGAGCTCTGTGGACCGAGAATGAGCAAGATACCCTTGATTGGTCAGAACTCTGTTTCAGCTTTCGACAGCAGAGTAGCACTTCTGTATTTCGACTTTTTAACTAGAAAAATGACTGAACTAGATTTCGATGTTTTCATACCAAATGTAGATCTATCTTTTAGTTTCAAGGTTCAAGAAGCACCTCAATCTAATATGTGTAACCCAAGATATTGCCAAAATGCCACAAGGTGTCAAAACTGTCTTCACTTGCATTTCTTCTTTTGAATGTTTTGCACTTCATGTCTTCTTTAAACCAATTCAAATCATCAATAATCGTCCAATTTTCTTCTCAATTCACTCCCTTTGATGATTGAATCATTAAACCTACAAAACATGAAGTTTTCACCATTAAAATCCATAGAAATCCAATTTTTACACTTCAAACCACAAAATGCATATTTTCACTAGAATCTTAGTTAATTAGCTATAAAAGTTGTTAAAACATGCCAAAATTAACTAATAAAACATATTTAAAACACGTAAAATATATACTTATCAGTTATTAACACTTTGCTACTCTCAACCTTTTCTTTACCATTCTTTCTCCACTAGAGGGAGATCTTGGTTTTAAGTCAAGGTCTCCGTTTCTCTACTTTTGTTCTTACTTTTTATTTAATAAAGTCTCTCCTAAGGTATTCTAACGAGAATTTTCTTGTCTCCTCGGCTATCCTAATGAGGATTTTGTTTAGTTTTTGTTATTTTTTTGTCATATCTAAGAGTTTTTTCAAATTTATATGTTAGATCTAAAATTTCTTAAATCTTCTCGTCAGATCTCAATATCAATTTTGAATTTGAACCAATTCAATAGCAGATCTTAGGAAATAGAAATGCACAGATATCTAGGGAGCAACTAGTTCAATTGGTCATATTTGATGATTTGTGATCCATAGTGTAATCTTTTATTTTTTATAACTTTATTCAATCTAACGATTTTTCAGATTAAATATATTTGTAACATGTTTAATGTATTTTCTGCCATTAGTGCAAATTACTTTTGTCAAATAAATCGTATTAGATGATTTCTAGATAATTTATTACTAGTATGGATAAATTCTATTTTGACCCCCTAACTACACGTGATTTCCCAGTTCAGTTCCTAAACTTCAAAATGGGGCATTTAAGTCCATAAACTTTAAAATCTGTCTCAGTTAAAGAAAATCATTGACAAAATCCAGCAAGCCATCAAGGTTTTTGGGGCATGTAAAACACTCCCTGATTAATAGGAGCATTTAGGAAAAATCGTATTTAAAAAAAAAAGGAAATTAAACGAAACATAGGAGGGAAATTTTCCTCCATTTAATCACCAAATGTGGATCAAGTAACTGACATGACCCATGTTATAAAAGGGCTTCCTTTCCTGCCCTACAGAAAGAGAAACCAGTGGTTACATCTTCACAATCGAAGGAAGAATGGTCAAGAAAAGAAGAAGGTGCAAAGAAGTGATGGTGAGGGAAACTTGTAATTGCGGGACACCAACATAAATGGTCGCAGCTTGGACGAACACGAACCCAGGAAGAAGGTTTTGTCGCTGTCCAAATTTCAAGGTAATGGAAATCATCAGCCATAATTGCTATTTGTACGTGGTACCAAACGTTAAAAATTCTCATAATGTATACTGCTTATACCTTAAGTAGGAACCAGAAGGCTATAGATATTGGGATTGGTTGACTTGACCCTGAATTGTGTCAAAGGGCCAAGGAAATAATCCCTAGATTGTTAAGATCGACGAACAAGATGGAGGATGAGATTGCAAGGTAACAAGCAGTCAAGGATGCAACAAGCCAAAGCTAGGAGGCTTAAGTTTTACTTGATACGACAATGGATTGTCCTTGTGTGGTTTGTTCTGTTCAAATCTGGGGTCAACAATCAGCATGAAGCTTGAAAAGAAGAAGTCGGTAATGGAATATGGGTTTTGTGCTAAATAATGGCAGAATGATGTAGGGTGCCTTTGTTTCCTTCGGCTAGTATTTGCAGAAGTAATGCTAGTAAGATGGTTATGTAGGGATAGCAAGTTGACTTAGTTTGGATGGGTGTTGTAGTTTAGGGAGCAAAGCATACGATGTTGTTGTAGTTTAGGAAAGTTTCTAGCTATTTAATTTCAGGGACTTAAATTTCCCATGTCTGCAAACATTAGGGACCAAAGTGCCCCATTTCTATGAAGTTTGAGTAATATAGTACCCCATGTTTTGGAGTTTAACTTGGACGCATAATTCACATAAGTAAACCTGAAAAACATGAAAAAAAAATTTACACATAACAGAAATTGTTAGCGACATTCTATTTCCAAAAGAAAGTGTGTGAGGCCCAGAAATTTTACTTGTCTTTATAGCTCTTATTTGAACTTACTTGCCTTAAATTCTTGGTTGCTTTAATGTTTCAATCATGATTTTTCTTCTATTATATTATTCAACTTGGTGCATGCTTAATTGGGTGCATGCTAAGTTTCTTAGTGCAAAGTACTAGTGCAACCGACAAGTGAGATATGTATAATAAATTTGATGGATTTCTTGGTTAAGAATCATGCTAGATGTCTTTTCATATGATAAAGAAGAAGGATTAGGTACATTTCACGAAAACCTTAATAGCTTGATGGGGAGATTTATGGTGTGTTTGATATATGCTTCTATGTGGAAATATTAGTCATTTTATGGTGATTTTGGCAAGGTTTTATTTAAGATACTTTGTTAAACCTTAATCTTCACATGTATGTTGAATTTGAGCCAAGGGAGTGAAATTTTGTTAAGAAAAGTTTCATTTCCTCAAGTTGTTAGAAAATCTGAAAATTTTCTCAGGAGGCTCTGCGTAGCTTTGGGAAATTGGCTATAACTTCGTATACGAAAGTCAGAATTGAGTTCTGTTTGTTGCGTTTGAAACTAGACTCATAGAGTTTCCTACGGTATAAAATTTAGAGTTTGATTCAATTTCTATAAATACCAAAAAATCGGCAAAGTTGACTGAAAATTCTGCCCTGCACAAGTAAAAATAGGAGTGTTGTAGTAGTTTACGGCTCAATTTGGACCAACTTATGAACTGAATCTCTTTGAGGTGTCTTCTAAAGATTATTAGTGTTTGAAGTCTAATTTTTAACAGACTAAGTTGTATGAAATTTTGACATTTATAACTCAAGTTATGATTTTTCTAAAGGAATGGTGCATGCTAGGGTTTTTGGTGCATTTTGGTAGTGTGATCACTTGGTAAGGTGTGTGTACTAAATTTGGTGGATAAGAGCAGGTATTAAATAAGAGGAAGTGTGTTATTAGAAGTGCTAATAATAAGTTAATGGATCAAAAGTTAAAACAAAAGTACAAGAGAGTTAAGGAAAATAGGCTTGAACCGACGTGCGCCGTTTGTTACCGGTTGAGTACACCGCTTGACTAATACTTTCTTACCCTAATTTCCTTGTTTTTATTTCATTTAATCCTCCCTTAATCTAACCCTAAAGCTGGCCGAAATTGTTGACTAAGAAAAGGAAAGAAAAGAAAAAAACTTGGTTGCCAAGTATTGGCAATCCAAGACAAGTTTGACCAAAGTAACTTTTTTTCCTTCTTATCGTTCTTTTGGCCAATTTCCTCCATTTCTTCTTGTCATGGCCGAACCACTAGGAGAGAGAAGAGAGGAGAAAAACTTCCAACTTCATCTTGATTCTTGCCTTGTTTAAGTTAGAATCACAAAACTAAACCGAACAAACTCGCACCAAGGAAGCAAGGAAGCTTGTAGCGGAGAGTTTTTGGAGAGGAAGCCTTGGTTTCTTCATTTTTTCAAGAGGTTAAGGTATAAGATGAACAACTTCGTTTCTCTTTCTTATTATTGCAACTCATGGTGAAGATGACTTGAAACTTGAAATTTGATGCATGATAACCTAGATTTGGTGAAGACTAGTGAAATTTCAGCTAAGGTTATGATTTTTCAGCCTTGATTTATGTTGTTTATTCATGATATGTTGGTATTAAGCTTGGTTATGGACTTGTGTGATGATTGGTGGCCTTATTGTGACTTTTTAGCTTTTAAATAGGAAATTTCAGCTTTATTAGAGATTTTTCAACTTTGATGTTGTGATGTATATATGCTAGAAGTGAGCTTAATTGGAAGGTTTATGGCCTAGATTAAGAGCTGCTTTTATCCTATTACTTGTGGTATTGATTTGGGGCTGATTTGGGATAAAAATGTAGTCTTGAAATGGCTGGAAAATTAGGTAAATACAAAGGAAATATTGGCCGTTTTCCCTCTCGTGGGATAAGTGAGCGAAAGCAGAAATAGGGATCTGACTTGTGCTCGATTTGGGACTTAGTTATGTAGGGATGCTTAAGTTGATCTTGTGGGTGACTTATAAGCTAAAATTTTGCTTAAGAGTGTATATTTTTCAAAGGCAAAGTTGCGACCACTTTAAACACGATTTCCTAGTTTCTTATACCAAGTTGTGAATTTAAAAGTTTTAATCGCTTCTTTATTGAAATCAAAAGAGCGAGCATGAATTTTCTAGAGTTTAATAAGTAAAATGAGTACTACTTAAATGAGTTCTATTTACTTGGTTTTCTTTAAGCGAAACTCTTATATTTTGAAACCCTGATTGATTGCAAGTCGTTATACGAAATTTTATCGCAGATTTTGACTCAAACCAGGGAGTTGAACCTGAGCTTGGTTTTGGAAAGCAGTAAACCATTGGTGAGTGCTTCGAAGTGCATGATTGAACTTGATATTTGACTGAAATATTTTACTAATGTGATTGGATAATATTTGATTTGTTTGGTTGGGCAAGGGTGTATTTTATCGCACTTGCCCTAATGTGACTTAATACTGTTCATTGGTTGTTATTGACATGATATACATGTGTACGAGTTGAATACTGTCTGGAATTCCAAAAACCCTGTGGCTAGTTAATCGAGTCGAGCCGGTAAGGGTCTGGTCAATTAGATAACGAACCCTGGGTCTCCTGTTCTGTCGAGTGGACTGTTATCTGCTCGACTAATTGGTATGCTCGAGCATTATCATCGTTGTTTATATTGGAATTCGGGCCCGGTAGGGGGTTGGATGGTGGATGGAGATTGGAGTTAAGTGGTGCTCTACTGAACTGGTTACATTACTTTAAAAGTTGACGGAGTGTCAACTACTTCCTGGCAAGCTATGGAAGAATTGGCTCGCAAAAATGATTGTATCCGTATACTTGAAAATGTTGGATATTTATCTAATTTGCTACTTGAAGTATTATTGCTCACTTTTATAAACTTTTATGCTCGCTACTTTGATATTTCAAGTTTTATATAGTGGTCAACTCGCTACTTGGGTTTGCATGATGTTTTGAAACCTCACTGAGCTTTGGCTCACCCTATTAGTTGTGTTTTCCTTACAGGGGATACGAGCATAGGCGTGAGGCTGGTATTGGCTGGTGTCGTCTAGTTTTTGACTTTTGTGATTGTACTTGCGCTAGTGCTCAATTAGGGTTGGAAGTTATCTAGAACTTGAATCTTTTATTATATTAGAAAATGTATGAATGTTTGAGATAGAACTAGATATAAATGTACATTTTAAGTTTGGGAACTGTTGTTTCATTTACTTTTGAATTTGTAGCTTGTTTTATTGAAATGAGTGAGCGAATCCTGGCGAGAGTTGGGCAGGCAGTCCACTAAACCCTCGAGTACGCCCTAGGGAGACGCGGGGTCGTCACAAAGTGTATGTATATGATTGCACAAATCCAGTACATCATCCCAAAAACAAAATGAATTTGCACAAAAAGGCTTACGATCTGCACAAAAACAAGTCTCTCTTTCAAGTGTTCTTAGACCAAAACTACACAAAAAAGCTACACCATATATAACTATCACCAAATGTTTACTCCTTCTTTTCATGAATCTAGACAAAAAGCTAACAAGCAGCACAAAACTTGACCAAATGTCTGGACTTGACCAAAAGACCTAGAACAAAACTATTTGCCAACTGATAATTAGTCTTCCTTTCCTTGGATCTAATCATTTCCAATGCCAACTAAATCTGCCTTGTGAGGCGCAGCAGCCTGCAAAGTGGATGAATTGACACACAGATTCCCCTTCCAAGTGAAGAGTGCTGGATGAAGTCTCGATATCATGTGAGATCCTGCTCCCATTTCTGGTCATGGCACTATTCTATGTAGGAGGTTGGTGCTTTTTATAGTCACCCTTGGACTGTGGGAATAAATTTGCAACAGCACTTGAGGTCAGCTACATGGCATAGCATTCCATGAGAATGAATGTACATACAATTGCACATAACAGAGTGCCCATATGGTATTGAACTTACACTTGTAGTTGGATTTCCCTTTTTCCTATTGGTGGAGCTTGATAAGTGACTAATTTAAGCTACTTTTGAATGACATTTTATACTATTTTTAGTTACTTTGGCTATATTATAGGAAGAAAATCGATTATTTTGGCTATAATTCGTGTAAAATGCTCTTAAGTGTTTAAATGAGATTTTTGTCACTTTTTACTTGCATTTTGTCCATAATTTGTATAGGAGTTGGAAATATACTTCATTTTGATGAAAAGGAAAGTTGATAGTTTTGACACATCTTTGTATTTTGGCTATAACTTGAGTTACAACAATCGGATTGAGATAATTCTTGAACCATTTTTAAGATAAGAGATAGATCTACAATTCCTGTGAAGACATCGAAATCCAGTTTGAAAGTTTTCCAGGTCAAAAAGTCAAATTATAGTAGCCAATTTCTATGGTCGAAGCTGAAACAAGGCATTGAGCAGTCAAGGGTATTTCGGTCATTTCTCAGCCTACACAAATCCAAATGAGGTGATGCTTGATGCATTAGAAAGCTAACTCAAAGGGCTACTGTGAGGACCCGTTTTTATTCTATTTCCTTTCATGCATTTTCTTTATTTTATTTTACTACCTTCATTTTCTCTATATATTTTAATAAGTGAGTATAGTTTTTAAATCATTTTCCTAGTATAAGTTAGTTCATGTGACGTTAGTAGTATATATTGGATGTGGAACCCGCTAGTGCGTTAAGTGCGATAAATTTTGACGACTAAGTGGAGTCTTATATAAAGGGATATTATTCTATAAGGTGTTAGGAGATGATTAGAGGGTAACTAGATAAATTAACCATTGGAAGGCAAGAGGATTAGATCAAACCCTAAAGGGGCCACTTGTCGTGACACTACTAGAAGTTGGACTTTGACTCAAGACCATCTTACCTTTTAATTAACCAATTTTGACCAAAATTTGCTCCATTCTTTTTCTAGCTTGGCCGAACTTGAGGGAGAGAAAAGGGAGAGAGAAGACTTCGTCCTTTCCTTCAATTTCTTGCTTCAATCTTGAATTTCAACCAAAACTTTTACAAATCACTCCATAAAAGTGCTAACCAAGGTAGTTTCCTAGGTGGTTGTGGAGTAAATTTGGGAGGAAGAAGCCTAAACTACCATCTTTCTAGTGTTTCTAAGGTAATTTGTCAAGAAATCCCTCTTTGCTCCTAATAATTGCAAATTAGTAAGTTAGAGTTGTTAAATATGTAGTTTTGTGAGGATATTTCATGATTTGAGATGGTGATGTGGGAAATTTCAGTTTTATGGTGAATTTTCTGCTCTTATTTGATGCTTGAGTATTAGCCTTGGATTGATAGCTTTGTTATGTGTAATATTGATCTTTTATATGCTAGTTTTACTTGCCTACGAAAAATTTCAGTTGGTGTGTATCAATTTCAGATTAGGGTTTCCATTTTGGAATGAATCTGTCCTGTTTCTGACCTGCATATTCGTCCATGTTAGAGGTCGAATCAGCTCTTGCTCAAAATATGAAAGTTGTAAGAAATTGATTAACTATCTACCTGTAAAATTTCAGCTCAATCTGAGCACTGTAGATCATGAAATGACTAAAATACCCCTGATTGCCAAAAGCCCTATTTCACGGGCAGCTTTCTATTTTCTCTGAGATTGCACACTTTGACCCTGAAAATGCACGAACTGGGTGTCGATGTCTTCATAGGAAATGTAGGTCTATGTCTTAGCTTCGAACGCCATAAAATTTACCCCAATCCGATAAGCGTGGCTTCAAATGTGACCAAAATGCCGGAAAATGTCAAACCTGGTGCTTAGTCATTCGTTTTTAAAACTGGTCTCCAGCTTTGATTTTTGAAGGGTGCATTGCTAGAATTGACTTGTATTGGGATGACTTTGAGCCTAGTTGAGGAGCTATTGTGTTAAGTTTACTTATGTGTTGAATTGGACTAAGTTGAGGAAAAAAAATGAAGCCATAAATGGCTGGAATATAACGAAATACAAAGGGCATGGTGTCCAAAATTTTTAGGGCTACTTGATTCTTTTGAGTTTGGGTTGACTTTGGCTGGAAATGAAGGGCTTTGGGGATGTTCATGTTTTTAAAACCAACCGCTACCTTTTTACTCCAAAGCTACATTGTTATCTCTTTACACTAGTAGTTAATTTGACTAGGCATACGACTCATAGTCGGGTCTCATATGTGCATTCTGTTTCCTGGGTTTGTGGATGGGGAAACCATAATTGTTTTACCTTGGTTGTTATTAGGACGCGACGGTGATCCAAGCCATCCTTTGGGAGGAAACTTTTGAAATTATCCTTGCTTGAACTGGTGAGTGTACCACTCGTATGACTTGTTGCTTAACTGTTTTACCTGTACCTGCAATATGTGACTTGAATGACTGTAACACCTGCTTACTTCTAGACGAGACGAGGGTGTATTTCATCACACTCGTCTCTCTTACTTTATTGTCGAGTCACTGTATAAGTTTGAACCTGTTACTTGTGCTTGTTATAAGCTTGAACTTGTTACCTGTGCCTGTTATGATGTCGTTTGGAGGCTTGTATCCAACGGCCTTCCTGTGAAATCTGAGCTCAGCCTCATTGGTAGTTAATTGAATCGAGCTAGCAAGGAGCTTGGTCGAGGAAAATTGACAAGCCATGAAGGCCTGTTCTTGGGAATCTATGGGTATTGGAGACTCTGGATTCCTGGTATACTCGAGTATTACCATTCTTGTTCCTGTTTGGCGTTCGGGCCCGGCAAGGGGTATGTTTGGTGAAAGAGATTTGGCGTAAGAGGGGTCTACGGACATGTTTGTTTCATTAAACATTGACGGAGGGTCAACGAGTTTGGATCAAGTACGGTAATAGAAATTTGGCTCTTGAGAGCCACCTATATCATTTCTATTTGAGATGTTTATTCATTTCCCTGTTTGGCGTGTATACTTGATTGATTGAAAGCAAATCTCCATGATTCTTGACTGCTTGTACTTCTGGTACCTCACAGAGCGTAAGCTCACCCCCGTTACTTTTGTTTTCCTTACAAGAGCAATATTTTGGAAACCATGATTTTGAGGAGAGTAGAGCTGCTTATAGTTATAGTTTTGATTAAGCTCCTCTGAAATGGCAAAACCCTAATTGTACTTTGATCACTTGTGAATATTTCGACTTGTATTGCTAGTTAAACTTTTGAACCTTCCAATGTATATATCTCTAAGTGTTTAACCATGTAAAGTAAGTGTACTTGTTTGAGATGGTATTTTTATTTGGCTTGGGTGAACTCTTCTTGTATCCGTTGGGAACCAAGTGAGTGCAGAACTTGAACGAGGAAGAAAAACAATTCTGACGTGGCACCTGTTCCTTTCCATTTTCATTGGAGCGTTCAATCGAAATTCTACTGCACCGTTTGAGTTAGCTAGTTCCATTTCCGACCGTTCATGTCCTCGAAGTTCTTTCGCGCATCTGTAAGGTTTACGTGTGTTTCAGTTTAGTAGTCTTGGTGAGAGTTGGTCAAGCAGTTTGCTAACCCTTAGGGTACGCCCTAGGGGAAAGTGGGGCTGTCACAGCTACAAGTTTTATGTTTTGGTCAAGAGTTAATTCAGCTTCTATCATTGAGCAAAGTTCAGTTGAAGTTGAGGCAAAATTGGAGCAACATTGAAGACTAAACAGAAATTACAAAGAAAGGCAGGGTAGCAATCCGGCCGGATTCTGGTCAGAAAGGGCCGGATTCTGGTAAAAAAGGGTTGCTCTCCACTTGCACAATTTGTTTCCTCCTCTAATAATTCACAGCTATTGGTGGACGTGTGACAACCACTTTGTAGCTGTAAAAAGGATGTTTGAAGCCTTATTTCTTGACTAAATTCATCTATATATAGCCATGGACTTGCAAGGATAAAGAGAGCTTGAAGAGTGCAAGAAATACCACAAAAATATAGTTGCTACATTTTCTTAGTGCTAGGTTAGTATAGTGTAGGTTAGTCTAGCTAGTTAGTTCATCCTTCTTCTTTATTAACTAGGCAAAGATGAAGTTGGAGGATGAAGAAGGCAAGGGTAGAGCTCATGTGATAAGGGTTACTCTACTTTCCAACTCTTTATCTTTTGTAATTGATTCTTAAGTTTAGTTAATATATAAGTTCTGGATTTCTATGTTTATTATGTGTTTCTAAAGTTTATGCCTTGGGTTTTGTTGAATTTTCTATGACTATTAATGTTTATTATTTGGCTATTTGATGCTATTATTTTGAGCAAATTATTTAGCACTTTAGCTCTTTAAATCATGATTAACTTGGTACCATTAATTGTGATTATCTAAAGGTGTTGTTTCTTCAATGAAAATCGAGATTTAACACTAGTTCAAGAAGTGCTAAACCTAGGGAGCACACTCACGAGAGTAGAGGTGCACCTTTGTGGCTTTAGTGATTCATTTCATGTAATTTCATAAAAGAAATGAACTTATAACTAATTTCATAATCACAAGAGTAGGTATGGATTAGTTATAAGTAGAGTTGATTCACTACGAGAGTAGGTTTCGCATGCATAAGGAAATTACGCCATAGCTAACCAAGATAGTAGTACTCAATGATCCAAAAATAGCACTTGCATGAGTAGTTAGGAATACCATAACCTAAGGAGCTTTCATTTGTTATTATGTTGCATAAGTTTAGCATAGTTTTATCTCTTTTAATTCATTGATCGTCTAAATAATAGAGAAGCTTTAGTAGTGCCGGTAATTGTCCAATTTTCCTCGTGGGATCAACCCGATATATGCTCTAAACTACTAGTTGACCTGTATACTTACAGTCAAAACGGTTATAAATTGGATTTAAACTTGTACTTATATTAAAATCCCGTCAGAGCTATCATTGCCTTGGTTGGGACCAAGCTCTCTAGTCATTTCCAATGAGTTTCTAAATGTCCACTGTCTCAGCTTGCAACTATTCTTGGCATGGCCAAATTTACGGCATAACATGCATTTTCTCTTCTTTTTGGCCACTAGTTCTTCTTGACTGTCTTGGGTGGGATTGGAGACCACAT
The DNA here is from genome assembly GCF_003713205.1 of Coffea eugenioides. NCBI lineage: Eukaryota > Viridiplantae > Streptophyta > Magnoliopsida > Gentianales > Rubiaceae > Coffea > Coffea eugenioides. The sequence goes on from NC_040040.1 coordinate 41,313,064, forward strand.
GTGTAGGTGCACAACTACTCTCTTGTATAGTACTAATCTCAACAGCATTAGTAGTCAGACCACTTGTATTGCTCTCTTGTGTGCATCCCATGCTCACAGCTATGTCCTTGTTGTTATGAGAGTTCTCTTGCCACCCTCTTGTATGATCACAACATCACTGTCTCTATCCTTTGTAGCTTCGTCTCTCTTAGCCTGACTTGAGGGTGCAGCCGGCTGTGGGAACGAGCCCCTCAGAGAACGTTCACCTCCGATTATTAGAAACATTTCTACCACCCTATGTGGTGGTAATGTGTTCACCATGACCTCGCAGTCCCTATCACACAAGCAAGAGAATAGGCTTGTATCCAATGTCATCCCTAGTAGCAGATAATACCACCCAAAACTAGCTTCTTTATCATACCCAGATCTCTCTCCACACTTGTCTAGAACTACGAGTGACCACATTTTCGGGTTGCATCCATCTACAAAGTCAACCCTTCCCTCTACGTATTGTTTGTTAGAAGAGTTTGTGAATGTCCCTTGATGGTGTATCTTCAACAATAAAGTTTCTAGCTAGAGTCCCTTATTACCATATTCTGATTCAAAGAAAAAAATTTTAAATCAATAATTAATTTTTTACACCTTTAACAGGGGATTGAGGACTACAATGTCTTCAATATGGGAAGCATTAAGGTTCGGACAATATAAGCTTTCACTTAAAAAACACTGAAATCATTTGCAGGCCCATACAATAAACATTAAACAATTTTCTCAACCAAAATTTATCACTGATTCCTAATTCAATCTGGCCTTTTTCATTCCAGAAAGATTCCTACAAAACGTAGTTGAGAAGAATAACAATTCACATAAGCCAACTATTGTTACACTATTACAATAATCAACAAGCAAACAATGACCCAAAAATCATTTCCCTTACCTGATTCACACTTTCTCTTCTTGTTCTTCACTGGTGATCTCATTTCTCCTTCAGCCTCTTCCTTCCCATGTCTACGATGTATTTTACCTCTGAATCACGTTCACGATTAGTTCATGGTATTTGCTAGTACAAATTGGGTAATCATTTGTTCATTCCTCTCTTCCTCTTTTGAAATCCATATAGGGAGAGTGAAGAAGAAACAAACAAAGCCATTTTTGCTTCTTTCTTTGGCCCCAATACCTAATAGGCGAATTTACATTTATGTTCTGACCATTTTAGTTTGCACTACATACTTAGCCTCACAAATGGCGCATGTTTTGCACGCCCCAAAAACCCTGACAATTTTGTGGATTCCGTCAACGGTTTTCCTCAGCTAATATGGATTTTCAAGTTTATGGATTTAAGTGTCCCATTTTGAAGTTCAAACACTGAAGTAGAAAACCATGTATAGTATAGGGGGTCAAAATAGAATTTATCCTAATAATATTGACTTCAGTTTTATCAAAAAAAAAAAAAAACACTTTGCTCCCCTATACTAGGGGTCGGGTAATAAAGCTTTGCTCCCTTTAATCATAACAACATATGCTTTGCCCCCCAACCTGACAAAAGATAAGTTTTTAACGGTCTTGAAATAGTGTAAAAAAACTTTCTTCCAATTTTGCCCTTAGCTATGATCACATTTTATCCTCTTAAACTAAGAAAAAAATTTCTATTTTACCCTCATCAAAAAAGAAACATATAGTTTCTTTTGATAACTTACGATTCTATATAGGTTGCAATGTAATGTATAAAACTAATATACTTTATTTCAAAATATTTGTTGACAGAAAAATATTCTTATATCACACTAATTTCAACATTTTTTCAATTATATTTTTATAAATTTCTTTCAATTTTGAATTAGCAGCTTTCATAGTTATTTGTTGTTCACATTAAATTACAGATTACCTTATCGACCATAATCTGCTTTCAAATATTTTAATAGTAACCTGAGACCTTTGACCTCAAAGAAGAAAAAAGTAAATGAGTTAAGTAAGAAATCAATAAATTTGACATTGAAAATGAGTTCTTAGCAAAACTTTATGAACAAATATTTTGGAAGCACTCTATCAAATTTTGCGTATCAGAGATAACGATTGATGATATGTAAACATAAATTAAAATCTATTATGATATGAAATAGTTGTGGTATTAAATTCAAAGATAAATTTAAGTTTTGGGAGATTGTTTATTAACTCCAGAACATGAGAGGGTGTGTACTAAAAAAAAGGAGGATACTTTTACCATATATGAGTACAACATGGACAGTTTAATAATACACCAACAGTTAGAATGGTGTTAGAAAAACTAACCATTGACTTAAGGTGCGTTTGATAAAACTAAAATCTGAAAACTGAAGTTTGAAATCTAAAATTTGAAGTTTGAATCCATTAAATTATTGAATTGTTAAGTATTAAATCTAATACGTTTGAGTGCAAATCACATTCAGTGATAAGTGAATAACTTATCACTTAATTTTGGGAATAAGTTTTACCTAAAAAATTCAGTGTCACTTAATTAATTCAGATATTCAATTTTTTGTTATCAAACGGTTTGAATATGTTAAAATGTGAATCCATTAAGCTTAAGTGTTGAACTGAGTTATCAAACAGGGTCTTACTCTTAGAGGGACAAAGTGTATATTATTTTGGTTGAGGAGGACAAAGTGTGATTACCTCTCTAGTAAGGGGGCAAAATGCTATTAACCCTAGATTTAAATCTTAAGTATGATTTTAAAAGGGCTCCCTCCAAGGCATAGGCGGAACCAGAATTTTGGCTTTGGGGGTGAACATCAAACATATAGTGGTGAAGAATTATGATAATGGACAACGCATGACAAATTAATATGGAAAACTAAAAACAAAAATCATAAATAGCAGTCAAATGTTGATAATAGTCAAAGTTGAAATTTGAAGCAAAATATAAAATATCGTTCCATTCCCTATTAGCACGAGGCATGTGAAATTGTACTTACCGCTCTTTCATTTGATTAAATGCGTTTATAATTGAATAAACATCAATATTTCTAACTATTTCTTTCACACAGTATGTAATCAATGGATATGCAAGAATATCATCAATCCATGTTAATGACGCATTCAAATCTTCATGATTTTCATTGCATAAGATGCACATTTAGTTGTTGTGATGGATCGAATATACATATATCATAGGAAAATTTGTCAAATTGGTTCCTAACATTTTTTTAAAAAAAAAAAACAAACTTTTTTAGTCCCTAACGTTTAAATCAGCCAAAATAGTCCCTAATATATAAATTATGACCATTTTGGTTCTAATGCTCATATTTGTTTATTTTTTCGACTAAAAATAGCACGCCTCTCTCACATGGGCATATTTTCAAGAGAAAAACCGGAACACACACTTCATTTCGGTTGAGTTTTTCCATGTTTCCTTCATATTTTCCCAATTAAACCCTAATTGCCTCTCCAAAAGACCAAAATTGAAGAGGAAAAATGCATTCTCACGTTGGCTAGGAATGCAGTCATTTGGCTTCCTCCCACGACGGTGGCTTCAGATCGGAAAAAGAAGCTGCATTTTGGCTGGGGCTTTTTCTCCTAACCTTCTACAAAATTTTTTTGAGTACATCTATCTTATTGCCTTTTACCACCACCTTACTTTCAATTAGTCACAAACATCTTCCACTCCAACAAAGCCTCTGAGGCATTTGCGAAATTTTCAAACACATGCTTCATGATGTATGCAGACTTGTAAAATGATTTCTTGCAGCAGCGGCGGCGGTGAAGGAGTAGGGGCAGCAGCAGTCGGTGGGCCGTCTTTGCCTTTAGATTCCTCGACGACCGCTTTCTTTTCATGATCTTTTTGTGCTTTATCCTTCTTGTCTCTCTACCTTCTCAGCCTCTAATGGGGTTTTCTGACAAGCTTGCTTATCCCTTCTGCTGCAATGCATTTCTCTTACTAATTTATATGCATCGTCAACCAATACTACCACTAAATTATGTATTGATTGATCTTCTTTAAAACACAAAGTTCAATTCCAAATAAGCAAAGCTCGTGTGACACGTAAATGCAGTCTGCTATACGTATATATTGACAAACTTCTGGAATGGCTGGGAATGCGTTTTTCCTCTTCAATTTTGGTCTTTTGATGAGACAATTAGGGTTTAATTGGGGAAATATGAAGGAAAGTTGCAAAAACTCAACCTGAAATGAAGTGTGTTTTTCGGTTTTGTTCTTGAAAATATGCCCACGCGAAAGCGGCGTGCTATTTTTAGTCGGAGAAATGAGCAAAAACGAGCATTATGACCAAAATAGCTCATAATTTATATGTTAGGGACTATTCTGGTTAATTCTAAATGTTATGGACTAAAAATTTTTTTTTTGTAAATGTTAGGGATCAATTTGGCAAATTTCCCTAAATCATAAATAAATTTTGAAAGAAAGATTTTAAAGCTAAAACACACACACACACACACGCAACACACAAATCTCTCCTTGCAAAAATTAGAGTTTCCATGAAAGTCGATGTTTGAAAACACAAGAATGGAGTTTGGGTGAGGTTTAATTGTTAAAATTGTGATGATGGATTTTTTTGACTAAGAGTGTTAATCGAAATTAATCAAGTATAAATGCATGTAGGAGCAGAAGTTAAAACATCCATTGGCTTATCTTCTATTTCCTTATTTATAAATTCTTATTTTGCTGTGTTATACTGATTATAGGGACTAGAAATTGGTTTGCTCTTGGGAATTTGTAAAAGGGAAATGGACCAGATGTTGAGTTGTGGTAGGAAACTTTGAAAAAACATCCAAGAGAACAATAAATAACTTACGAAATATGTTTTATTTTTCCCTTTTTGTGGCTGCCACTGCCGCCCCTGATAGTTCCGCCGATGCTCCAATGACCAATGTATTTATGAAGGCATTTATTTATCCCATTTGGCAAGTTTAAAATTTAAATGCAAAGTTATCCTCGTAGTATGAACTCTAATTGCATAGAGGTTTCCCCACAATGATTAAAGTTTGCAAGGCATCCAATCCTGCATTTGGATGATGACTGGCAACAATGGCACACTAATGATTGCAATTAGATATTTTTGTACGACAGAAAAGCAAGGGACGACGGCCTATATACGGATGTCAACGCATTATGAAAGAAGTGAAAAGTCAGAGTTTCAACATTAGAAAGAAACCAGTTTTATAGCCAGAGGTTTAGTCTAGTAACTAAAATTGATATCATAAGAGTCGAATGTTTGGCTTCAAATTAATCACCTCTCTGTTTCTAAAATTCCCCCGTTCTCTGATTTATTAAAAAAAAAAAAAGGTTTCACTAGTTGCGTCTGAGAACATCAGATTCGTTTTATAGTAATTATAACTGTAACAATTTTCAGTGCAGTGGAATCCAAAGAAAACTATTTAACTAATGGTTGTCAAACACACAATGCATAACATTTACTCGAGATAACAGCCACAAATGAGCCACATGCTAACTTTAGTTCTTTATCCAAAAGTAAACGCACCAAAGATAGAAACCCAATTTTCTAAGTTTGAAAACTTTTTTGGTCTCATCAAGGCCAAACCTTGTTTTAACCACCTCACAATATAGCGGGAATGAGCAAAAAGTCGCCAGGCAAGTAGCTCCAATCAATATTTACTATACAAAGACCATTGTCGTGATCACATGCAAAGCTTAACTAATATTTTTTTTGTTTATAACATTGTATTAGTGATATTCAAATTATCATATATCAGAAAATTTATAAGTTGTACTCAGTGGCGCAATCAGAATTGCTACTTTTGAGGAGAAAAAACAAAGTAACCAATTTTGACCTCCCGCAATGTAGAAAACATCCATTAGTGAATAAATAAAGATTTTGAACATTTATGACCCAGAAAAATGAAAAAAAAAAAAAGAAAAGCAATACGAACTGACCAAAAAAATTGTGTATAAGACTAAATTTGTCCTTTCCAATTGAGATGGATTCTTTATAGGCACTCCAATGGAGTATTTCCTGTCATTTGCTGTCATAAGTAGCATTTTGAAAATTGGATTGGATTGGCACATTCAACCGGTTGAATCGGAAATCAATCATGGCACTAGTTCGATTCACTAGTTAACACAAAAAGTCAATTGAATCAATCAAATCCAGTTAAAAATCGATCGAACAGATCAAAATCGGTAAACGATCTGACTTTTGAATTGATTCATATTTAGTTTTTACTTTCAAATCACTATCCATTCTGGGTATTTTAGAATTCAAGTGGGATTCACAAATTCTCCCAAGATTAACAATGACATAAAAATGTATTTTAATATGACTCAAACTATACAAATTAGGAAAGTGAAAGAGAAGCCATCTGTCAACCCGCATTGGGTTTTACTTTTATGTATATAAACAGACGTCTAAGAGAAATAATGTTCACTTCTAAACAATAAAGAATAAATCAACGAATGTAACTAATAAAGTCTCTAGTTCTAATTTTGGCAGGGTAAGGACTTCATAAAAGTTTGAGAGGCGGGCAAAAACTTAAATAAAATATGCATGAATTTTTTTTTTCAGGCTAAAACTCCCAATACTATTAAAACTCTTGAATAGCCCCCTATGTTCTGCCAGTGCTTGTACTTAAAACCAATGTTTTGAAAATCGGACCGGACCGGCCGGTTCGACCGGTTGAACCGCGAACCGGCCATGGCACCGGTCCGGTTCAATGCCATAGTTGACTTTGTCAGAAAACTGGTCAAGAACCGGTCGAACCGTCAAAACCGCGGTCGAACCGCTATTGAACCGGTTTTCAACCTTTCTCTTTTTTCTTTCTTTTTTTTTTTTTTTTTGCAAAATGCAACTATCAAGATTCGAACTCAAGACCTTTGTAATAGAAGACCAATGTATTAACCGTTGCACCATCACATTCTATTGATTTTTTTTGATAACTTATTTATATAAAGCAAACACTCATATTTCTTTTTTCCATTTTTCTTACAAAGTCTCATCCTCTCATGGCTCTTTCTTTTTAATTTTCAACTCTCTCTCTCTCTCTCTATCCTCTTTTTTTTGTCACTCCCTTTTTAATCAAACCTCTTTATTTTTAATTTATTGATGTTTTCTTCCATCTTTTAATTTTGTTTTTGTCCATTAAATTGAAAAAAGTTCAAAAAGAATTATTTTTTTAACCCAAATTATTTAATGCTACAACCACTCACTTTTATCTCATTTTTTGTTTCTTATCAAGTTTACATTTCTATTTTCGATTTTCTTGACTTCCTTCGAACTCCAAACTTCCTTTTTTAAATTGCAATCTCTAAAACGTAAATTAAAATTTAAGTTCACAATATCTAAATTCTCATAGACGGGAATTTTGTATAATTTCAAAATATTGTGATATTTTTGGGTTGGATTTAGATATAATTGAAATTGAGATGAAATTTATTTGTTTTAACTTATAATTTAAAAAATTTATTTTTAAAAATCCAAGTTATTAAAAAATAGTAAACCTTTCATCATATAAAGTATTAAATTAATCCATTACATGTCTTATTTTGTACATATATATATTTATATAAATAATTTTTTAAAAAATTCATTGAACCGAGGTTGAACCGGTCCGACCGGTTGAACCTCGACCCTTTCACTTCACCGGTTCAATGAACGGTCCGGTTTTTAAAACATTGCTTAAAACATGTCTATTGGTAAATAAGGATCATATTATCATCATCGTCAACATTGTGTACTCAGCCCAATATGTAACCACACAAAGAGGACTGCCAACATCGTGTACTCAGCCCAATATTTTACCCAACATTGTGTGCATGTCACTTGCACACTTTCATATTCTTCCAAATCAAAAAACACACCTTAAATGATCCATTTGCATGACAAATGGATAATGTTGTAGAAAATGGTACGATTTGCTACAATAGTCATTTTTCTTTGGAAAAGTCAAACAGAATAGTATTCAAAGACACACAGTGTTTAAAATTATACATGGAATTGGAAAGTTTACCTTAAGAGTGCAAAATTTAACATACCTAAACATGAATATATCACATAGAATATATACAATTTTTTGCAGGGCAAGAGTTTAAATTTATAAAAGATACTTTTGGAAAATTTTTAATTTTTTAGGGAAGAAAAATAAAATTTTATAAAACTTGGGAGCAATGACCCTGCCTTGCCAGCCTATAGTTTTATGCCTGGTTGAAATTACTTACCTCATCAGAAAGTCGTCACACTTAAACCTTTAAATTTTAAATTTTACTTGATCTTCTACATCTCGTATACATTAGATCCAAAAGTACTACTCATTTAAGACATTAAGACATTATCACACTTGAACTGAGGACCTTAAATATTTCACGTCCGTACTAGAAATGTTTTTTCAAATTAGAATTGAAAACTTTCCGAACCCATCTGTAGGGTTTCCTTGAAAGATTTATATGGTAAGTCTCAAGTAAAATGGCTCTTAAAACATGTCTTACACATCTAGAAAACAATTACTTGATAACATGACTTAAACACGGCTCAAGTAAAGTGGCCCTTAAAACATGGCATAAACTTGATAAATTCACCTTTTATCATAACCTGGAAATCTGATGGATTATTTTAAGAAAGATTAGTCTAACTTTTTTTGGAAAAACAGTAACTAGTTAAGGACTTTGTAGTACTACGGTTTTCTCAGAAAAATGTACCTTCAAAAGGATGACTTAATGTTATAAATTTACATTAATAAGAGATTATTTAGAAAAAAAATATTTGAAATAATAATGCAACACTTTTTGTGATATAATATATGTGAGACAAAAATGTGATTGAAAATTGTGTTTATAATATAAGTGGAACAAAATTTGGATTTTTTTTTTTGGCAAATCTTGATAACCAAACAGATGTAATGGACCTATTCCAAGAACAACTAACAACCAATTTTGCATCATTATGACAGTCTTCTAAGAACTCTCAAATTTCTTCAAAACCCACACGTTGCTTCTTTAAAATTTTGTTAAATCAGTCACCATATACCACCAACCTATCAAGCAATTCCTTTCAACTAATCTATCATAGTCATGATCTTCTTGGTTGATGACGGTTGTTTGGTCCTGTTTCCTGGGTAATCCATAGTTTCAGTGTCCATTCTCCGCTCTAGAAGTTCGTCAATATTCGACATTAAACTATCATTTCCGATTTTATCAACACTCTGCAAAGTTTAAGTTAACACACATATATAAACCAAACTAATTTTGTAAGCATCCCTTTTCAAGAAAATGGCGAAATGCGTTTATTGGAACATTCAGCAAAATATTCAGCACGATATTTGAAAAGTCGATGGAAAAAAGATTCGAGACCTGAGGAGAAAGTTCATGAGCCAGCTCCTTATCATTAGACGTTCTCAAGGTTCCTATGTTGGATCCTTAATCCAACATTGGACTTATATGTGAATAATTATGTATTGCAAACTGTCAATTAAGGTTAAACTCAATTAAAGTGATCAAATATAGTTTGGGTTTAATGTATCTAATAGGATGTGGGCCTTTAATGTGTAGAGACTTAAGGGCTTCTATTTCTATGATGGGCTGAAATAGGGCTCCAAAAGGTAACAAAATGTTACCTATAAATAGGGTTATGGTCCCCAGGTCACAGGTATCGTTTTAGTTGTCGTATTTCCTAATACCACAAAATAGCTCTTCCCTGATATTCCATCGTCAGGAAAGATACCAGAGAGAAACTAAAGGCCTCTCTCAAAGGATCGGTGAATACCTGTTGATCTGGAAGGCCACCCCAAATCTCTAGGAATTCAAGTATCAAGTTTATCAATATGGATTCAGGTACGCTTCCGCTATTTTACAGTTAATGTATTTCTTAATAATCGCCATACAGATCTTGGGTTTAAAGGTGATGGTTTTCACCAGTGGTTAAATTTTGATAACCACCCTAACAAGTGGTATCAGAGCCCATATGGTTGATTATTAGGAAATAATTTGGATTTAGTAATTTTTATCTTTAAAACCAATTATGTATGATGGTTATGAAGAATCGGCCAACAAGATCTCTGTTGAAACTATGATTGTTCAACTTTTCGTTACAATGTGCGGCTTTTTTATTCGGCTTTCGGCAATTAATGCTTCTTATCGTATTTGCCATTTAAAAAAAAAAAAAAGGGATTTAGTCATGCATTCAGTTTGCATGTTTCGGCAATTCAATTGATTGCTATGGTGTCATATACATTGATTTGTAGTATTGGCTTTATAGAATGAATGTGGTCCCACCTTAGTCAAGCTTGACTTGGCGATTGTTGACTTATGTTGGCTTGAACTATTATGTTGCAAAAGTCATGGCAGGCCCACATCTTACTTGCTTTGATGCTTCTGGTCGTATGTCAATTTTTGGTCGTATGTTTCGGCTTTGATGCTTCTTGTCATACTTGCTGCATAACATAAAATCCAGATAGTCCATGTTTCTCAAACAATATACTTGGGATCCGCATATTTATATGGTTTATGTTTTAAATCTTGGGTACACAATTTTTCCTGTGTTGATTCAGCCGTGATTTATATTTTCCTTTTGACTTATTTCGGTGTATAAGAGAATAAACATGCATATATTTGTGTTAAGAAATTAGGGTTTCTTTAATTTGAGTAAACCCTAATAAAGATAAATAGGACATTTAAGCCCTATAAAATCCATATATGTGGCCCATTAAATATGTAGTTTTTTATAAAGTACTTATGGATTTCAAGAAAAAAAAAATTTGGGCTTGAATAATAAATTGGATCAAATTATGGGTATGGACCTTTGGCCAATAAGTCTTGATCCAATTGATCAGATTTGACCACGTTTTGACCAGAGTTGACCAAAGTTGATTTTGATCAAATTTTTATTTAATTTGGATAATTTTAAATTTGAATATTGGTATGATTATATATATTTTGAAATAAATTAATTGAAATAATATGCCACCAAAGTGACCTCTATTATGGAAATTAATTTGTTTTAAAATATAATTAGTTGGGTACTAGTAATTTTATGAATATTGATCGGCCGAAAGGAAGGTCAATATTTAATGAAATTACATGTGCACTTGTGGTAATAAACATGTGATAATTATTCGGCTTTTACATGTGAATTATAAATTGGCCCAAAGGAAAATTTATTTTTTGACATGTTATTATTGTCAGTGTTTATTACTGCACCAAGATATCACTCAGAAGTTAATATTTTTGTCCAAAGACAAAATATTAATAGAATATCGGTATCTTGAGATGGGGTTACCTTTATTTGAATTTATTATTATTTTGGTTTATATGAGCATAGTTTTAATTATTTTATATTTTCTGTTCAGCTGCAAATGATCTTACAAGTATTACTTCCAACATCAATAATATTCCTATGTTGAATGGCACAAACTTCAAGTCCTGGAAAGAAAATCTCTTGATAGTACTTGGAGTAATGGATCTCGACCTTACGTTAAGGATTGATTCTCCTCCGTTTCTTACAGATCAGAGTACCTCTGATGAAAAGAGAAATAATGAAAGGTGGGAGAGATCAAATCGCTTGTGTCTGATGATCATTAAAAAGGCCATTCCAAAAGCATTCAGGGAAACAATATCAGAAGCGACTGTAACCGCTAAAGAGTTCCTTCAGGATATTGAAAAAAGATTTGTCAAGAACGAAAAGGCTGAAATTAGTACGCTCTTGACAAACCTAGTTTCAATGAAATATAGTGGTAAAGGCAATATCAGAGAGTACATCATGGAGATGTCTCACCTTGCTTCAAAATTGAATGCATTAAAATTGAAACTCTCTGAAGAGTTACTAGTGCATTTAATTTTAATATCTCTTCCTACACAGTTTAGTCAATTTAAGGTGATTTACAACTGTCAAAATGAGACTTGGTCGCTAAATGAACTCATCTCACACTGTATAGAGGAAGAGGAAAGGTTGAAGCAAGAACAGACAGAAAGTGCCCATCTGGTGTCAACCACTAATAATAAAAGTAAGGGACTTAAGAGGAACAAGGAAAAAGGAACTGCAGGTACAGCGCCACAAAAGAAATAACAAAAGAAATCAAATGATCAGGGAAAGAATAGTTGTTTCTTCTGTGGAGCTGAAGGGCATCAAAAGAAGCATTGCACCAACTATCACGCTTGACGTGCTAAGAAAGGTATGCTTCTTAATTTGGTTTATTCTGAGATTAATTTAAATTCGGTACCTAGACACACGTGGTGGTTAGATTCTGGTGCAACAACTCAAATCAGTGTGTCTATGCAGGGTTGCCTGAATTGCCGAAAGCCTAATGATAATGAAAGATATATCTACGTGGGCGATGGCAAAACAGTTCAAGTTGAGGCAATTGGAGTTTTTAAATTATTGTTAAAAACCGGATTTTATTTGGATCTCTATGAGACATTTGTTGTACCGTCTTTTAGACGGAATTTAATTTCTATTTCTGCTTTGGACAAATTTGATTATTTTTGTTCATTTGGAAATGAAAAATTTGAATTATTTCATGATTCAAAATTGATTGGTTCTAGTTCTTTAATGCACTACGATAATCTATATTTAATTGATACGATTGCCTCATTTAATAAATCTCTGCATTTGAGTACTAGAGGAGTAAAGAGAAAATTAATCAATGAGAATTCAGCCGCATTATGGCACAAGAGATTGAGACATATCTCCAAGCGGAGAATGGAAAGGCTTGTATCAAATGAAATTCTCGACCCCTTAAACTTTACAGATTTTGATGATTGCATTAACTGTATAAAGAGGAAACAAACCAATCAAAGGAGATTTGAAACCAATAGTTCTTCAGACGTCTTACAACTTATACATACGGATATTTGTGGATCATTTCCTACATCAGCTTGGAATGGTCAACAATATTTTATAACGTTCATAGACGATTTTTCTAGATATGACTACATATATCTCATTTCAGAAAAATCACAGTCACTGGACGTGTTCAAAAATTTTAAAGTTGAAGTTGAGAATCAACTCAACAAAAAAATTAAAAGCATCAGATCTGACCGTGGTGGTGAGTACTATGGTAGATATGACGGTTCAGGTGAATAACGTGCAGGACCATTTACTAAATATCTAAAGAAATGCGGTATCGTCCCACAGTACACTATGCCGGGTTCACCCACTATGAATGGTGTGGCTGAAAGATGAAATAGAACACTTAAAGACATGGTAAGGAGTATGATATGTCATTCTACCTTACCAGAGTCACTTTGAGGTGAAGCACTTAAAACTGCAGCATATATTTTTAATACAGTTCCAACTAAAGCAACTATCAAAACCCCTTATGAGTTTTGGACAGGGAAAAAGCCCAGTTTAAAGCATATGCATGTTTGGGGGTGTCCAACTGAGGCAAGGCCTTACAGGCCAAATGAAAAGAAACTGGAATCAAGAACGATTAGTTGTTATTTTATTGGATACTCTGAAAGATCCAGAGGTTACAAGTTTTATGATCCCACAGCCAAATCAATTTTTCAGACAGGAAATGCTCGATTTTTTGAGGATATCGAGTTTGGGGGAGAAAATACAGTAAGGGATATTGTCTTTAAAGAGAAATATATTAATATTCCCACAGGTGTCATTGATCTTGTTGAGGATCCTATTTTTGAACAAAATCATGACATAACAAATCAAGACAATGTCGAAAAATAAACTGTTATAGAAAAACAAACTCTTCCTCTCCAAGAACCAGTACCATTAAGAAGATCCACTAGAGAAAGGAGAAGTGCAGTACCAGATGATTATATTATTTTTCTCCAAGAACATGAGGATGACATTGGATTGATGAAAGATGATCCAATCAACTTCCGTCAAGCCATGAAAAGTTCAAATTCTCAAAAGTGGATCGATGCCATGAATGAGGAGATTAAATCTATGAAGGACAATGATGTTTGGGATCTTGTCCCATTGCCAGAAGGTGCGAAACCCTTTGGTTGTAAATGGATATTTAAAATCAAGAGAGATTCGAAAGGCAATGTGAAAAGATACAAAACTCGTCTTGTCGCCAAGAGATTTACACAAAAAGAAGGTATCGACTATAAAGAAACCTTCTCTCCGATCTCTTCAAAAGACTCTTTTAGAATTATCATGGCACTAGTAGCGTATTTTGATCTTGAGTTACATCAGATGGATGTAAAGACAGCGTTTCTCAATGGTAACATTGATGAGACGATTTCTATGGTGCAACCAAAAAATTTTGTATCAGGAAATCCAAAGAATATGGTTTACAAATTTAAAAAATCCATCTATGGACTCAAACAAGCGTCTCGACAATGGTATTTCAAATTTCATCCAATGATCATCTCATTTGATTTCGAGATAAATTTAATGGATGATTGTATATACCATAAGTTCTGTGGGAGCAAGTATATTTTTCTGATATTGTATGTTGATGATATTTTGCTTGCCAGCAACGATATTGGTCTATTGCATGAAATCAAGAAATTTCTGACTAAGAATTTTGAGATGAAAGATCTTGGTGATGCATCTTTTGTGCTAGGTATACAAATACATCGAAATCGATTTTAGGGTATTTTAGGACTATCACAAAAGAGCTATATCGAAAAGGTTCTCAAAAGATATGGCATGCAAAATTGTAAATCAGGTGACACTCCTGTGGTTAAAGGAGACAAATTTAGTCTTGAGCAGTGTCCCAAGAATGTTCTTGAGGAAAAAGAGATGCAAAAGATTTCTTATGCGTCAGCAGTAGGGAGTCTAATATATGCTCAAGTATGTACGCGTCCGGATATTGCATAAATTACTGGAATGTTGGGTAGATATTTGAGTAATCCTGGATTAGATCATTGGAAAGCAATCAAACGGGTCTTACGATATCTACAGAAAACAAAGGATTACATGCTCACGTATCGAAAGTCAGATGAGTCAGAAATCATTGGGTATACTGATTCAGATTATGCTGGATGCAAAGATACTATGAAGTCAACGTCAGGCTATGTCTACTTGTTGGCTGGAGATGCCATATCCTGGAAGAGTGCTAAACAGTCCCTCATCGCATCTTCCACTATGGCTGCAGAGTATATAGCTTGTTATGAGGCATCCAACCATGGAATTTGGCTGCGAAATTTTGTCACAGGATTACGTGTAGTGGATAGTATTGAAAGACCACTCAAATTATTTTGTGACAACAAGTCAGCAGTTCTATATTCCAATAACAACAGGAGCTCAACGAAATCTAAACATATAGATATCAAGTTCCTGTCTGTTAAAGAAAGAGTACAGAGTTGACAGTTATCGATAGAGCATATCGGGACAAACTCCATAGTTGCGGATCCGCTTACTAAGGGATTGCCACCCAAAATGTTTCATGAGCATACTGCTCGTATGGGTGTCATATTGATAAATGATGTACAGTTTTAGTGGGAGTTTGATATTTTAAATGCTCTTATGATACGTTTCGGTTATTAATGATCTAAGGATATTTTATGCATAAATAAGGTTTGGATTTATTTACACTCTGATTTTGGTATGGTTTGATCTCATAAAATTTAAGGTGGACCAGTTGAAAATAGGTATGTTTTGATCACATTACATGAAATTTCCATGCTACACATCCACATCATGATTCATGTCATTCAATTGCATTAATATATGTGACCATTGATGGGTTGAGTTACGAAATTGTAACAAAGGCCGCTTTGATCCTATATTGGTGTAATTGATGGACCGAATTGGTTACAGATGCATTGTGATAATGACAGTAAAGTTGAACTCATACGGTTAATTGCAAAACATAATTATAAGGTTACACATATAGTCCAAGTGGGAGATTGTTGGATCCTTAATCCAACATTGGACTTATATGTGAATAATTATGTATTGCAAATTGTCAATTAAGGTTAAACCCAATTAAAGTGATCAAATATAGTTTGGGTTTAATGTATCTAATAGGATGTGGGCCTTTAATGTGTAGAGACTTAAGGGCTCCTATTTCTATGATGGGTTGAAATAGGGCTCCAAAAGGTAACAAAATGTTACCTATAAATAGGGTTATGGTCCCCAAGTCACAGGTATCGTTTTAGTTGTCATATTTCCTAATACCACAAAATAGCTCTTTCCTGACATCCCATCGTCAGGAAAGATACCAGAGAGAAACTAAAGGCCTCTCTCAAAGGATCGGTGAATACCTGTTGATCTGGAAGGCCACCCCAAATCTCTAGGGATTCAAGTATCAAGTTTATCAATATGAATTTAGGTACGCTTCCGCTATTTTATAGTTAATGTATTTCTTAATAATCGTCATACAGATCTTGGGTTTAAAGGTGATGGTTTTCACTAGTGGTTAAATTTTGATAACCACCCTAACATCCTAAACTCGTAGGATTGAAAATTAGAAATCGATCATACTCCTACAAGCTGCTATTTAACAAGCTCTACATATTATCATTTATTTGCTCCAGATGGAAGTCAAACTGTAGGAATAATTAAAGCCTAAAATACGAAGTGAGGAAAAACCAACTCAAAAAGTAAAATAGGTTGTTACGCTTACTAGATGTTGAAACAGCACCAAAGAAGGCTACCAATAAGCAAAAGCAGTAGAGCTAAACCGAAGGGAAGTTTTCTGCTCCATGTTTGACAAAATGAAATGCAGATCTCTATGGTGGTCAGAAGAAGAGAGCTGACTCTGCTGAATGATTGGATTATTGAAATGAGAAAAGATATGGCCGTTTGTGGAGTTTAAAAGGAGAGTATGTCAGAATATACAAATTAAATTGCAAGTGCTAAGTGCTATATGTAAATGTCACTTCTAGTTGGTAACTTATTCAGGATGACTTCCCAAGTGACCACTGTTTTGAAAACCAAATTGGGCCGGTCGTTCGGTTGGATGAACTCCGAATGCCGGAATCCGCTATGTCTCTGGTCCTGTTTAATAGTTAATCGTGAAATTTAATTAAATCAGTCAAATTCAGTTAGAATCAATTGAACTGGTAAACATTCAAGGTTCGACTAGAATTTACTTAAATTTTTATTTTTTTAAAAAAAATATTTCGATTGCATTTAAATTTTTAATACTACAATAAATAAAAAAATGATTAAAACTTTTATTGGAGTTGGACTGGCCAAACTGATTACATTGCGAATCAAAAAACTGTTCTGGTTCACCCTTCCATCCGAGTTTAAAACATTGCATATGACATGTACATTGAGTTCCCATTTGCAACCTTTATCCTAAAATGTTACGTTCAAATCATCAGTTGTTTTCAGGCGCTAAGCTTGCAGCCAAAGTAGAACTTTGCTGGTGTGCTATGCATATTCTTAAGGGTTAATTGCAGTAAACCCCACTAACGTTGGGGACGATTTGCACTTTGCTGGTCAACGTTATTTCTTAAATACTTTGTCTTTGGATTAACGGTCAAAGGTAGCGTTGGAGTGAAAGAACATAAGTACCTTAAATAAGTAATTACAATTTATCTGTATAAACCATGACTCTAGTTGCATTTTGTCGTCCCTCTCCCCAAGAGAATTTTATACTCAATTTGCCACCTAACTTTTTTAAAATGTTTAATAAAAGTTATTTCTTTAACTTTTATACTTGTACTAAATGATTAATCTAAGATTTAGCTATTCTTTGTAACACAAGTAGCATATCATCTATTCTATAACAACCTTTAGATTTTAGTTAATTTTCTCTACCTCATTCTTTTATATTTTTTTTTTGTTAATTTTTACTAGGATTATTAATAATGACAAACTCCAATGTTGATATTGTTGTTGGTTGTACTTAGTTTGTTATGCATACTATAAAGTATATAACGTGGAAATAAAAAAATTTTTACACACTAATATAAAATGTCGAGTTTTTAATTAATCTATTACTAATAGCCAAATAATAGTGTAGAAGTGACAAGAGGTAATAAAGGAAAAAAAAAAAAGAAATGACAAGAGAGAAAAGAAATAAAATAGAAATGAGAGAAAAAAACTGAAATAATTAAAATAATAGCAGTAAATTTCTAATAAAATTCGTTATGGGCAAAGTTCAACTAGGGTTATAATTTGGTGGATAAACTACAAGTTAACCTTTTCTTATTGTTGAAAATTAGGAACATTTTGAAAGTTCAAACATTATTTAACAGTTAAACATGATTTTGACTAATGGAGGGGGCAAATTTCTTAAAAATAATGTTAGGAAATAAAATGTAAATCACCCAAAATGTTTAGGTGGTTTAATACTATTAACCCTATTGCTAATTTGTTGAATCTCTACCCTTTATTTATTTATGATAAGAATTCTTGGCAACAATTCACCTTCAGTTATTTGAATGATATGACAGCTAGCTTCAAATTTTTACACTCTTTTGTTCTAAATATACACCTTTTTCATCTGTTTTAATGACCTTTTTGTTATTATCATAAAATCTTCTAAAAGTGTGAAAGGGAAAAAGGAAATATAAGTTAATCATGCTACACTTTTACACACGAGAGAGGATTGTACATGGTTGCATCATGCATGTTCAATCATAGAAACTAATTAAATGTTCCAGATAGTATCCCCGATAATTTGTGCTGGTCTAGACTAAGGCTGAAAACAAGCTTCAATGAACCGGACAGAGATATGTTCATGATTGGTTTGAAATTAAACAGAATGTTTAAACTTGACTTGTATTTAAAATTTTTTTGAAAGAAACTGATCGAGCTTGATTTGAAATTTCAAACGTATGTTCACAAAAAGTTTGGCTTGGCTTGACTTGTTAAAATATCGAATTCAAGCACATACAATCAAAGCTTAGCTTGGTTTGGTTTGAAATTTCATTTTGTATTATATAGAGGTTGTCACCCTAATTTATTGCTTTTTTCCCTTAATTTTTGCTCTCTAATATTCAAGAAATCTATTACAATAAATTAGAGATGTGATTAAAATCAATTATCCCTATTGAAGAGACAAGAGTATATGTTAGCAATTTTAGAAGATAAGTAATATACGGAAAGGAAATAAGTAGAGGTTAGGAAGGAAACTATAGGTATATTTTTATAAAATTTACTTGCCTTATATGTGCTTGAACATATCGAGTCGAATGACATAAAGGTCGTGATTGGTTCATTAATATTTTCGAACTTAAAGTCATGTTTGGGTTTTGATTGATACCTAAATAAACAAGTTTGTACGAGTCTAGTTCGAGTCGAGTACAAACCACATAACAAGTTGTTTGATTCGATTTATAGCCCTAGTCTAGACCATTAATTTTGAGTCTAAACCTTTTCTACCTTTATCTTAAAAAACAATAAATTCGAGCAGCCCATATCAAATTACATTAGAGGCAGCTCGAATAGCAGCTAGCTCTACAATCAAGTCAAGCAAAACCAGTCGATGGACTATCTCAATCATGAATCATGATCTACTGTGCAGTGGAATTTGTGACATCAATTGCACTTTGTCTTTTTTTTTTTTTCCTGCAACGATAGATGTCCTATAACCTAATCTAGCCTAATCTAGGGGAAGGGGTAAAGGGAGATGGTCAACTAAGACCAGCCACATATTGTGGCAAATTTGTGGGAGGCAGAGGTTGAACCCCTGACCTCCAGCATCACCAAATATGGTGATGACCACTGGACCAAATGGCCAGTGGCATCAATTGCACTTTGTCACCTGGTAGAATTTTCCTGTTTGGATGGCAGTTTTTGGGGAGTTTTTATTTTAAAAAATTACTATAGCACTATATGAAGATATGATGTATGTGAAGTAATAAAGTGATTGAAAATTATATAAAAGGTATATTTATGAAAAACAACAAAATCACTCTGTAGTAAAACACAATCCAAACGGGGACAATGATACAAAGAGCAGGATGCTGAGCTTTCTTGTCCTTTAATGTGGTTAGTATTAGTGTAAAATACCAAAAAAACTTTATGTGATTTGCCGAATGTTTAATTTAACTTCATTTGATTTGGAAACCTATACTACAGTTCCTTATAGTTTCGACTAAAATGAGAATTGGGAAGAAAGCATCCAATCCAACGGTTGTACATGAAATGTCAATATGGCCTCGACCATACATGAAATGTTTTCTGTTTAATTTTTAATTTAGTCGAAATCACAGGGAGTTATAATATAGTATTTTAAACTAGCGAGAGTTAAATTGAACATTCAATAAATCATAGGAAGTTTATTCATGCATCAGTAATATTAACATTTCACATACAACTGTTAGATTGAATGCTTTCCATTCAATTTTTAATTTAGTTAAAACCACAAGGAGCCATAGTATAGGATTCCAAGCTAGAGGGAATTAAATTGAACATTTAGTAAACCACAGGAAGTTTTTAGTATTTTACCCTTGGTATTGGTAAAAGTGATGTAACAGTTTTACGAGGATGCTAATCTAGCATCAAAAAAACATGAATTGCATATGCAAATAGTTATGTATAGGCATGTTAATGAATAAGATTTAGGTTGGATCCCTTTAATTTTGATTCAAACCTATTAAATTTAGTTAGATCCAAACCCAAACTTAAACTTTATGGGTTTGAAAAAATAAATCCAAACCTAAAAACTCGTGGCTTGGGTATCCAATGGGTATCCATGATTTTTTTTTTTAACATACAATGAAACACTAACTAAAAATATTTTTAAAATATAAAGAGTTCAAAAATAACATGAATGCCATCCAATTTTTTTAAATAGTAAAATTAATATTTAAGAAATTGAATGCAATATTATGAATTTAAAGAAAGAACTATTATCAACTAATTCTATTTATCCTCAAAACTTCACATGCATCCACAGAGGCACACAATAAATAGACGAGATTAGGTGGTGTTTTCTTAGATTAAGAGCATATTTTTTAATATAATAATTATGAAATCTTACTGTATTCTATCCAATAGCTATGAAATATAGGTATGGATATGGTTTGGTTTGGATTTGTGTTTGGGCATCGATCATAGAAAATTAGACCGTACCCAAATCCATAACTCTCTAACAAGGTCTGATTCTAGATAGGGTTTAAATTTAAAAAATTAAACCCAAATCGTGCTAAATACGTTAGGTCTGGGTTGGATTTAAGTATAATCCAGCCCATTGACACAGGCCAGTTATGCATATCCAAGAAAGGCTAAATCATCTTGTGTTTTGGAGTTTGGACATTTACTTTTGTTTACCAAAACGAAAAGAATTGACTTGAAAACAAAAAAGAATTGACTTGACGCTTTAAACCCGATTTCCCAATCATCATAGTTTGATATATGAATAATAGAATCATAGTCAATATCTAGTCAATGTCCACAGAAATTGACTTGTAATTTAGTGACAAACTTTGCATCACTATGCTGCCAAATTCTATTGTACATTAGACTTCAACCTGATGCAAGATAATTCTTGCAGATGGCTGCACTTATTTGTTTATTTATTAGTATTTAGTTGTTTTTTTTTCAAAAATACTAGAAAATATTGAATTGAGTTGCTTAATTGCATAAGTGATATGGAGCTATATAAGGCCAAGTTGATGCTATATTTCTGGATGCTGTGTGTATCGAGATTGACTTTTAAACTCTAGATGCTAATTGAAGACAAAAAGGATTTAATGAGAAACTGGAAAAGATTTTAACAAGTAATTAAATTGAGACTTAACCTTCAAATAGAGTTTCTTTTGAATGATATTCAACCTTACACAATATTTTGAAAGTCAGACGGGGGCATCCTGACCAAGTTTAGAACTCAAGGGTGTGTGGATCCAACCATTTGCTTGAGAAACTAAAAACTGGAAGAACCAGATGACATCATAATTAAATTTTAATCATACACATTCATACATATATGTACATGTGTGTGTATATATATGTGAACACAGGATTTTTAAAATCATCATTATTAGGAATTTCTTTTATTATATTAGTTGTACACAATTTAAAACTAATTTAATAGGAGGAAAAAATTTAGTGAATTAAAGAGACAAAATTTATTGGTGAATACATTGAGAGGCAATATGGTATCTTAGAATATTTGACAACTTTTTGTGCCATTTCATCAAGTAAAGAAGGTTGGAGTGTCTAGAGTTTTTTTTTTTTTTTTTTCTGAAATGCAAATATCATTTGCCTAAAAAAGAATTGAAGAAGCTGATTTATTTTCAACTTTCCCAGTTTTTTTGGTTCAATCAATAGAACTAGCAGTTAGATCCGAGTTTAGAATCACTGTCTTATAATTCGTTATAAGTTCAAATAATTATAAGTACTATCCACATTGGCCAAATTTTTTAATTTATTTTTTATGTAGCAAACCCCGTACATGTAGGAGAAATCTTATCTTTGAATTTATTCATAATAAAATAACTCATAGGAGGGGACATAAATCTTACCACCATGATATGAGGAAAGCTAATGCTATCTAGCCTTACAACTGACCGAAACTTGGTTAGAGACTCAAAATGAAATTAAAAATTGAAAACCAAATATTGGTAGTGAAGCAAAAAAATTCCACAACTGAATTTTCCTCTCGATATATGCGTGAAATGGAACTAGAATGCCAATGAAGCTAATGACAAATCCAAATAAGCATGTTACATAGGGTCCATTTTGCTACAATCTCCGTCTGAAGTAGTTGCACCAAGACACAAGAGTCGTCTTTAACTTGAATGTTCAAGAAACCATTCTCCCAGCATAACTGCAAACCTACCCTAAAACATCAAGTACTTACTCTATCCCAATATTAGAGTCATTTTTTGGGAATCCAAACTTTTTTGAAAAATATAATAATCATTATGTCTAGATAATGTGACACTAGTGAATTTACATATATATACTTTAAATTCAAAATATTTCCTTATTAAATGTGCATTGGAATTTTAAAAATTTGTCTTTTCAAATGGCAAGATTGGAAAGCAAATGTTAATTTTAAAATGGTGACTCTATTTTGGAACATTAGCAAAGTGAAAACACAATATTAACAATTGGACCGAAGGATTAATTTATCGGCGGGGGTTAGAGATGGGGCCAAGACCCCAAAATTGGGGGGGAGGGTGCAACTATGTCAGTGTATAACATAGTATCACGAAAGGTAAAAACTTTCTTATATCATAGATAATTGTATAGAAAAACATAGAATAATTCAGACAACAGTTGCATCATATTTTCAATAGTATAAAGAGTTTCAATTACAGGAATAATGTCAAATTAACAATACATTTAATGTCTTTAAAAACAGCTATTGTTCTTGAAAAAAAAGTTTAAATGAAGAACATTTATTCATTTTTATGTACCACAAGTTTAAAGATTATTCTTATGCTTTCAATTAATACCTTTTTAGGTTGAAAAAAGGAAATAAATTACAATTTGAAAAGAAGAGAATAATACTTTTATTTTGGATGTATTCATGTTTAAAGGAAATAACTTTTTTTTTCTGGTCAAATATCTTTCAAATTGCAATCCTTACGAGGCGAGTAGGGTTTGGGGTCTCCGTAGGCTACTAGGGGACTCTGTCGGCCATGGCGGCTTCACCGCCAGGCTACCCACAGATGGTCGTTGCTTTGGACGGCGCCACCTCCCACGCTCCCAAGAGCTTTGCGGCGGCAGTTGCGGCATCTGGTTCTGCCGCACCAGATGCCGGTTCAGAGGTTGGTACTGTCTCCTCCTTTAGAGGGGAACTAGCCTTGCGGATATCGCAGGAAGACATGCTACGCTTAGCGGAACCATTCCGTAACACACTAGTGGGCAGATTTGGTTTCAGCCGCCCATCAATGGATCTCATCCGCAAGTTCTTCATCTCCCTAGGCTTGAAAGGTGACTGCTCAGTAGGTCTTCTTGATCAGAATCATGTGCTTATCCGGCCGTCGCTTCAGGAAGACTACACGCGCCTGTTCGTTAGGCGTCTCTGGTACGTACATGGGTCGGCCATGACAATCTCCAAGTGGTCATTGGACTTCAGGGCAAACAAGGAGATTACGGTTGCTCCCGTGTGGGTTACGTTCCCTGAATTACCCATCCCTTTCTTCCATAAGGTGCAACTGTCCAAACTGGTCGAGACGCTGGGACGTTTGTTGCGCATCGATGCGGCGACGGCTGACCTCCGAAGGCCTTCGGTGGCTCGAATTCTCGTCGAGATGGATGTCGCCAAGCCTCCCATCAAGCGTGTCTGGATTGGGGATGAGGAGTTTGGTTTTTGGCAACCAGTAGTGTTTGAGGGCTGGCCTGCATTATGCACCTTTTGCAACAGGTTCGGCCATGCAGACGAGGAGTGTTTCAGAAAGCATCCTTCGCTTCGTCCACCCAAGTTTTCGCCCGTCGTTGCTCCATTGGTGCCTGCCAACCCTTCCGAGAGCCGCAAGGAGTATGTCCCAAAAATCTTGACCGTAGCTGATGTGTTCCATCAGCAACTTAGGCAATCCGAAGGGCAGGTGGCTCTTGAGGAGCGCAACGTCCAGGAGCCCATAACGGTTGTGCCCTCCCTCGAGGTGTCGCTGCCTTTGGACATTGTGGCGCAAGCCCAAATAGAGGAGCGGGCTCCTCATCCAGACAAGGGTGGCCATAATTCCACGACGCACTTGGGAGTGCCTCTTGGCTCACGGATGGATGACCTAGAAGTAGCGGTGGGTGAGGGGCGTTTGCTGGTTGTGCTTCCTTCTCACGGTTCGACGACCCATCAGGCTCCTCCCGAGGAGGTGGAGGCAAGGGAGCTCTCCGTGGGTAATCGTTTTGGGGCTCTCGAAGATCTGACGGAGAGCTTTGATCATAGAATATTCGGGGTGCCTCTCGCCCTGACTCCATAAAGTATCTGCACAAGCTCTGCTTGGATCATAGAATTTCTCTGGTTATTCTGTTAGAACCCATGTCTGACTTAAGGCAACTAGAGGTGGTACGAAGACGCCTTAAGCTCGATCACGGGGCCTCTTTCTTAAACGGCAAGGCATGGTTTCTTTGGAGTAGGGACTTTAAGCTCTCTTTCTTGGAAGGGGAGGGTCAAGTAGTCCACATGAGGCTTTCCTTTCAGCCGGGCGCCGTTGTTAATGTCTCCGCGGTCTATGCCAAATGCACTAGAGTAGGCCGACGCTCCCTATGGCAGGCCCTCGAGGCATTCGATGCAGGTAGGGGTGAGCCGTGGATCGTAGCCGGGGATTTCAATGTGGTTTCGTCTGCGGACGAGCGCAAAGAGGGATTGCCGGTTAATGCCACTAACATGGATGAATTTAATACTGCTATGTACACTTGCGGTCTCTCCTCTGTTGACTTTGACGGCAGCACGTTTACTTGGACGAATGGTACTCTCTGGCAGCGCCTGGACAGGGCCCTGGTGAACTCCCTATGGGCAGCGGCTTATACATTTACCAAGGTGTCCCATCTCCCTCGTGGACGGTCAGACCACTCGCCTCTCTTAATCAAGGCCAGGGTGGGGTCTGTGGTTCCTTCTTCCTTCCGGTTTCTCAACATGTGGCGTAGTCACCCTTCCTTCTTGGAGACTGTCTCAGCGGACTGGCGAGCATCGGGATCAGGGGTAGGGATGGCACTATTTCATTCCAAGCTACATTCACTGCGGGCTAAGCTACGAAGATCGAGTACAGAGGTGTTTGGGAATATTTTTTATCGGGTACAGAGAGCAGCGTACATTTACAAACTAAAGGAGGAGGAGTTCGACTCCCACGGCGATGAACCCTCTTGAATCCGTCTACATGAGGCATGAGTCGTGTATCTGAGAGAGCTCTCCGTGGAATGTGAGTTCTGGCGTCAAAAGACGGCTGTCCGTTGGATCAAGGAGGGGGATGCTAACACCTCCTTTTTCCATTCGGTGGTCAAACAACGTAGAAACTCCAACTTCATCTCTCGCATGAAAGACGACTCTTTGGGCTGGCTCCACGATGTTGCCGATATACAGGACTCCGCGGTGAGGTTTTTTTCGGAGTTGTTTCAGTCGACTGGATTTGTTTCACCTCCCACGCTGCCTTTTGAACTACCGAGGATCACCGCGGAGGAGGATGCAGAACTTTGGGAACTGCCCGGGATGGACGAGCTTCGCTCGGTGGTCTTCTCTATGGATGCTAATAGTGCCCCGGGGCCGGACGGGTTCGGTGCAGGTTTCTATCAACACTGTTGGGAGACAATCAAGGATGATCTCTTGGCAGCTGTTCATGACTTCTTTATGGGGGTCGAACAACCTCGGGAGATTTCCAGTGCATTGATAGTATTGATTCCAAAAGTGGAGGGGGCTTTCCAGTGGAAGGATTTTAGACCAATCAGCCTTTGCAATGTGAGCTCAAAGATCATTTCAAAAATACTGGCCAATCGTTTGGGGCACTTGCTGCCAAGACTAATTTCCCCTTGGCAGACAGGCTTCGTACCTGGGAGGGGGACATTGTAATAGAAGAAAGAAAATTTGAAAATTTCAAGGGGTGCAAAATAATATAAAATTAAAATTTTTAAAATCTCTTGTGACAACTTTAGGAGTTTTTCACAATTTTGGGGGGAGGGAGTTGTGGGGGACCGGAGAGGGATAATTGCCCACCCTCAAGTGTACTTTGCTCAGCCCCTGGTGGGGTTGACTTTCGGTCTTCCCCACATACGAAATGCAGGTTGAGTTCCCACTTGCCAAACTTTATCCTAAAACATCACTTTCAAATCATCACTTATCTTTGCCTTTCGGGCACTAAGCTTTGCAACAAAGTACTTTGCTATGTATTTCTTTAATGTGAACCATTGAGCTTTGGCTCAATGGCCACCAAAAGAAGACTAAATCCATTTTTGGGTTGTAAGTCGGAGGTTCAAACCCTACCTACAGTGAAAGTAATTCAAAAGAGGTGTCAGAATGTCAGAACACCCCTTTGGTATTATCAGATTTATATACCTACTAAACCTCATACACAATCTCTTTAGATTCCCTCTCCCTATAGAATGGTTTTATATACTTGCTAAACCTCTTACACAATCTCTTTAAACTCCCCCTCCCTGTAGAATAGGATAGATTAGATTATATAAATATTATTGTTATAGGAAAAAAATGTATTTCTTTAATGTGTAAATAGGTTGAAATTTTTGCTACATATTTAGTTATAAGGATTTGTGTCACGCCCTTATCCTACACGTGCCCGTCACGCGCCATCCGCCCTATCCTCAGGTCCCGCTCAAGAATACAATGCCACATTGAACTAGAATAAAACTTAGAAAGTACTGAATAGAATAACTAATTATAGTACGATTAGTGCTGTTAAACGAAACGAGTAGCTCAAAAGCTCGTTAGAGCTCGGCTTGTTTAAGCTCGGGTTCGGCTCTTTAATTTTAGTCAACGAGTCAAGTTCGAGCTCGAAATATGCTCGTTTAGTTAATGAGCCGAGTAGGCCCGACTAGTTTGTTATTCGAGTAGCTCGATGGGGCTCGATAAGAAAGGGTATATTTGTCATTTTAATAGTCAAAGAATAGAAATTGGGATTAGGGTTTGATTGCATTGTTTCATTCTTCTTCTTCGCCTCTGCCCTCCACAACACTCCACAGCCACTGTTAGTCAGCAACCTCTGCCTCTCCGGCCTCTGCCACACCTTACAGCCAGCAACACCCCATTTTGTTGTCCATTTGTCTCATACTCATAGTCAACTAGTAGGCCACCAGCATCACAAAATCTCCATTTTTCACGGGCAAAAGCAATCACTACCGCAACCAGTCCTCCATTTTTCATGGTCAAAATCAGTCACCTCCAGACTCCAGTCATCTCTGCTCTCCAGTCTCCACCAAAAATCACCACAAGCAACCACTAACCAGTCCAATTTGGCTGGTTTCTCTAATCCACTATGATTTCTAGTAAGTAGAAATACAGATTAGTGGAACAATTGCCTGTAACAATTTCTTCAATCACCAACTTAGTGGTTGGTGTGACCATTTCTTTCTTTGTTTGTTGATATCTTGGTGAGGTGCCAAAGAGGTTTTTCCCATCAATAGCTGGAAAATGGAGAGTTCTAAGATCTGTTAACTCCTATCTACAACTACTGTAATATCCAATTTTCATTTTGGCTGGTTTTATGTATTTTTAGATACAGAAAAGAGTTACAATAGTTCATATTTCTCACAACAGAAACATGTGGATTTGCCTTCAAAATTGGGCTTTCTATTTTTGGTAATTGCTTTCCAGGTTGTTCTGATCTTGCTTTTATAACAAAATCTGTATTAGCTTGCACTCAAAACATGTCATATACATCCTTTGATTGGACACAATTTCCATTCTTCGAAGAGCCTGTAACCATATAAATATATCAACAAGTTAATTCTTATACGTCTGAAAATGTACTTCGTACACACCGGAAAGAAGAAAGTACTTGGACTAATGCATGGTGTAGATTTTCTTAATCGAAATATTAAAGAACAAGAGTAAAGTGAAGTTGTGAACCCAATCAAAAATTTCATCAATGGATTTCAAGTCTCTAATCCAACATTATTAAGTCAATCCCTAAGTAAATTAGTCAAATTAAATTCCCACCTAGAAAACGAAGTCAAAGTAGCAGTTGAACTTTATCTTACAAAGTCAAATTTCTTTTCCTCATCTCTTACTTCTCTACTTTACTATCTTACCAGCTTTAGTTTGACTGATGCATTAGCCTTTGAAATAGTTGTAGTTACCAATCAATAGTGAACATAAAAGTGTTATCATTACAGAGATATTACCTTGTTAATTGTACCTAAGGCATGTGTATAACATAGTCATTACTCAATCCATATTTTTTCCCTTTTAAAAAATAGGTATGTATAGTCTTCCATTTCATTCACACCAAGGATCATCATCAAGTCCTATTATAGAGGTTAGAAATGAAGTTGTAGATCAAGAACTTGAGGTGGAGTCTAATGCTGATGAGATAAGCAAAGAAGAGTTGGATTTAGATATCTTAGAGCAACTGAATGAAGGAGCAGAAACAAGGCAAAAAGGTCCTGTTGAAGGAGCAAAACTGTTTGAAAAAAAAAAAGCAAAAGGAAAAAGAAGTCAACAATATGGGAGGATATGTGTGACGCCCCGAAAAGAATGAGTGTGAGAACCCGGAAATTTTCTAATTTTCTAGGGTTTATTTTATTTAATTGCCCGCCTTTTCTATATTTTCTTTATTAGAAAAATTCCCCAGATAAAGTTTATGAGCAAAGATAGTTTTAAAATGATTTTTCTAGTATCGGTTAGTTTTTGAGAAATTAAGAGCGTATTTTGAACGTGGGACCCGCAAAGTGCGGTAAATGCATTATATTTTTGACAACTTGTTGGAAATTTGTATTAAGTGATATTATTTTACAAGGTGTTAAGATATTTGTATTGGAGAGACAAAAAGATAAGTTTTGAACCAAAAGGTGACAAGTGTCACCTTGTGATTTAATCTTGGATTTTGACCATTTGACTTTACCTTTACCTTTACCAAATAAATACAAAAAATTGATCAAAATAAGCTTCATTTTGCAAGCTTCTTGGCCGAATGTTCTTGCTCAAGAAAGAAAGAAAAGCTCTCAATTTCTTCCTTCTATTTCTTGCTCAATCTTCAAATCCAACCAATAAAACTCCAAATCATTCCATAAAATCTCTTTGCTAAGTGGTCTTGAGGTGTTTTGTGGAGTTGTTTGGAAAGCTAAGGTGATTTGTTGCTCTATCTCTTGTATGGCTAAGGTGAGTTGTGAAGAACCACTCTCCTCCCTTAATTGATGTTCAATTCATGATTGGTGGTGGTATAAGATGCACTTTTATGGATTATATCTTGATTTTGGTTGAATTGGTGAAGTTTTATAATTTTTGGAGATTTTTCTGTTTTCATATGGATATGATTATGGGGTCATGTATGATGATTGGAAATGATGTTTAATGACTCTAGGAGGTGGAAAAAGTGATTAATTACAATCAATTTCTGTTTTGGAAGAAAATTGAAAAACCTAGGGTTCATGAAGCTACATTCTGTCCGAATTTTTAGGTCCTATATAGAGGCCAAATTGGCCTTAGCTTAAAACATGAAAGTTGTAGGGAATGACATTTTAGAGGTGCCTACAAAATTTCAGGTCAATCAGAGTAGTGTAGAATGAGATAAGTCGAAATTACTATTGCTGTTCTGGTTTTACCCGAATGTAAGAATTGCGCCTGTAATTGGTTGTTTTGGCTGGAATTGCTTCCGAATTGGTTGTTGAGGTCTTCTGATGAAATGTATCCCTGTTTCTTAGATTTCAGCTAGTTTTGGAATTTCTGGATTTGGACTTGGATAGCCTGCTTTATGATGTTTCCGCTAGAATGCGTTCTGTGAATCTATTTTTCCGGTTCTGGTGTAGTTTCTTGCATTTTTGACCTGGTTACACTCGAAACTGGGTTGAGTGACCTTCTGTGATGTTGTAACCCTATCTCTTAGCTTCGAAACGGTGAATCTTGCACCTTAATCCGATAATCGTAGCGCGATTACCGTAAAATGATGTCAAAACCTGTTTTTCTGGTTTTGAGCTTAACTTTCATTTCCGGACTTTTCCCTAGCTTGACTTGTACTTGTACTACTTGGAGCTTGCTGAATGGCTATTGAATGAACTTGTTGTTGTGTGTGTACCTTTGGGTTGGAATGAGGAAATAATGAAGCCATGATGGCTGGAAAAGTTAACAAATTCAGGGGAAGTGCTGTCCGAACTTTGAAGGGATTTGTTTGCATTGAGTTTGTGATCTAAGACTTGGATTTGCGCAAGGCAATGTTATATGCTGGATGATTTCTGAGCCGTGGAGGTGAGTGACCCTAAACTATTTCCAAAGTACTTGTGAAATGTTTCTTGCATTATGTACTCGATTGCATCTCATGCGTGCTTGCATGTGAATTCATGACATGATTTGGCTTCAATGAGTTCTGGGAAAGTCTTGTGCTGGACACCAACGTCTCCACCATTTTCGTGAGTTCGTGACATGATGGAGCAAATGGCTCCGGAGCTCAAAAAGGGGCTCCCTCCTAATGTTAATGTTAATGTTAAATGATCTATTTGAGCGTTGGGTGTTCAAGTGCTGTGATTTCACCGGCTCACGAGAGCACTAAACGTACATTTGATCTCTGAATCATGACATCATCGAAATGATCGAAATGCAACATTGTGAAATATATTTGTTTAATGATTTTACTGGTTACTCGTTGAGCTTCTAGCTCACCCCAAAAATATTTTATTTCCCTCCACAGGGCTCAAGGAGAAGGAAGGACTTGTAGTACTTGAGCACGTGACTGGATGGCCTATATTTTGTACAATTTGGATTTACTAATCATTTTATGTATAGTTGAGAATTGTTTCCGCTGCATTTGTGACATGTAATTATTGGAGACTTGGATGTATATTTGTGGACCATGTGATGTATATTTGAGATTTATATTGTAATTCATTTGAGGATTGTAGTGAACGACTGAGTCCCGGCGAGAGTTGGGCAGGCGGCCCGCCGAACCCTCTGGTTCGCCTTAGGGGGAGGTGGGGCTGTCACAATATGACAATAGTAAAGTAGGCCGATGGAACATTGAAAGCGTAGTGCAATCACTGCAAAGAGCTGTTTGCCAAAAGTGCATCTGGAGCTACTTCTCAACACAAGTGTCACCTCAAAAACTCTCTACAAAAGAAGCTGGCTCTTGGGGAGGAAAATCAAAAGAGGCAACAAGTCTTATCCTTCACCAAAGGACCCTCGGACGGTATAACTTCTATAACTAATTTTTTCTATGATCATGCTAAAGTACGAGAGTTAGCAGCTCATATGGTTCTTGTACATGAGTATCATTTCTCTATGCTGGACCATGTTGTTTTAACAAATTCATGGAAGCTGCATCTCTATTTTATAAAAAGATTAACCAACAAACAGTAAAGAAAGATTGTGTAACTGCTTACATACTTGAAAAGAGAAGGTTGAGAAATATATTAAAAGGTGCCAACAAGGTTAGTATAACTATAGATTTGTGGAAATCTGATCAAAAAATTCAATACATGGTTGTGACAGGGCATTTTGTTGATAATAATTGGGTGTTGGGAAAAGGGGTCCTAAATTTTTGTACTGTCCCACCTCCTCACAGAGGAGTAATTATTGCCGATACTTTAAATAAGTGTTTTCTTGAGTAAGGGATTGAGAATAAGGTTTCTACTATAACTGTGGACAATGATTCTTATAATGATGCATGCATTAGGAAACTTAAAGAGCATTTCTCTCTAAGAAAAGGGTTAAGCATTGGAGGAAAAATTTTTCATGTTAGGTATTGTGCCCATATACTTAATTTGGTTGTTCAAGATGGGCTTAATCAAATTGATCAAATTGTTGATGTGATTGATGTTGTTCAAGAGGGGATTAAATATTTGAAAAATTCAGAGTCTCATCTCAATGACTTGCCAAAATAAAATTAAAAGAAAAACAGCTTCAATTGCCTTCTAAAAAGCTCATTTTGGACAGCCCAACTAGGTGGAATAGCACCTATTAGATGTTGGTTTCAGCTCTAGAGTTTAGGGATGTATTTCTCAGATATGGAGACATTGATCCTGGGTTTCACTATGTCCCAAGTGAGTATGAGTGGATGAAAGTTGAGGAAATATGTAAATTTTTGGGTATTTTAATGAGATCACCAATATTATTTCTGGATCCGATTATCCAATAGCTAACCTTTTTCTTGTAGAGTTGTATAGGATTAAGGAGCTATTAAATGAAAATGCTCTCAATTTTTCTGATCATATTAGGTCTTTTCTGAAAGTATGGCTCAAAAATTTGACAAGTATTGGGGTGAAAGCAATGTCTTGATGTCTTTGGGTGCAATTCTTGATCGAAGGTACAAAATGGTCCTTGTTAATCATACTTTTTCAGTTATTTATGGAGAGAATGCAGCCCCTAGGTATATTGATGAGATTAGACGCATTCTTTATGAGCTCTATAATGAATATGTGGATGCTCAAATCTCATCTCATAGTAAGGAACCACAAAAGGAAACTATGAAATGAAAACATGCAGAAATTACAAGTAAATCTACCCAAGGTGCAGCTAAAAAGCTTGGAGTTAATGTTCTAATTGGGAAAGAAAAATTTCAGATGATTGTTAGTGAAATTGACGAGACTCCCCCTGAAAAGTCAAATTTAGATGTCTATTTGAAAGAGGGCAGGTATATTTGTGATGCAAATGCAAATCTTGATGTCTTGGATTGGTGGAAAGGGGAAAGGTGGAGGTTTCCTATATTGTTAAGGTTGGCAAGTGATGTACTCGCTATTCCAATTACAATCGTGGCCTCCGAATCTACTTTTAGTTCTAGTGGTAGAATAATCGATGATCGGCGAGCTTCTATGTCTATTGAAACGGTGCAAATGCTACTTTGTGGCAATGATTGGATCTGCAATCTTCATGGGTTAAAAACAAGTCTCGTGTAAGTAAAATATATCTTCTACTAGTTGTTTATTTTGGTAACTCATTTTACCTTGGTAGGAGTTGTAACTTTCTTGTTTTCATTTTGAAGGAACCACTCGATGTTCCCGAATCATCTACAAATGAAGAATTGATCTTCCAGACATTTGAAGGCTGTTTTCTGGAATATGTGATGCTGTTTCTTCTAATTTGTGAAGCTGGACTTGTGAAGCTACACTTTTCTTGTGATTTGTGAAGCTGGATAAATTTTTAGTTATCTAGCATTGTTTTACATAGTTATTTGGCTGCAGTTTGTGTAATTATTTGGCTGGACAAATCCTATTATGGTATATTGGCTCTTATGGATGTTGTCTCGATGGAATTAGGCTGTAGTTTGTGTATTTGTTGACTTTTATTTCTGGAGTTTGCATCTTATGGATGTTATGGTCTTATATGTTATCTTGGATGAAATTTGGTTGGAGTTTGTGTATTATTGAATGTGAATGGCATTGCATTGACAACTTACCAAGTTTTGTTGAATTTGGATATGGTGTACCATTTTGTAGTTCTGAATTAGCCTACCTCCAGCCAATTATTATGCTGAATTCCATCCGAGATATATATTTTGTTTATTAGACTGAATTAGCCTAACTCCAACCAATGCAATCCTTCATGGTATTAGGCTGGAGTTTGTGTACTTGTCCCGAATGGAATTAGGCTGGACTTTGCATTTGTTGACTACTTGACAAATATTTAGAGCTTGAGCTCGAGCTCATTGGAGTTCAACTCGTTTGCAATAAACGAGTCAAGTTCGAGCTCGTCCAAGTTCGACTCGTTTGTGATATACGAGTTGAGAACGAGCTCGACGAGTCACATTTCCATTTGGTGAGTCGAGTTCGAGCGCACTTCATGGCTCATCTGCGTAGTTGAGTGAGATCGAGCCTGGCTCGAGTAATTCAACGAGTCAAGCTCCACAGTCAAATACTCGCCTCAACTCGGCTCGATTAATAGCACTAAGTATGGTACAAATCTCTAATGGGAGGTAGTCGACGAGTATCCAATAACTTCATACATTTATTTTCTAGACGAAACAATGTGGAAAACATTAAATAAGACTAATAGCCAAGACTCGCTAGACTGCTAATTTATATCCACTTAGAGCTAATAAAAATCATCATCAGGGTCTTCAACGCAGACCAACTCATACTCTTCAGAATCTGCAAAAGTGGTAAAAATGGGTTGAGCGATAAATCGCTCAATAGGTAGCGTCTACCCTGTTAAACCATGCAACCATAGCCTACATGCGTATGCAAACATATATATATATATATATAATTATTTTCACTCAATTCACATGCATAATTATTGAAAATACATTGTTCATAAGACAGTCAATAATAAGGATGAAACAGCAACTTATAAACATCCTATACACAACCGAATATGAAAGCCATACAGTCATAAATCATTTCATATCATCTCATAATAAGTACATGTAATGACTAGCTTTTGAGTACTCATCCTAGAGATTGAACCCCTTCTAGGTGGATAACTAATAGGTTTCATAACTACCGATTGGTCTTATTACATACATAGTTCAATCGGTTGGACTCTATACTGAACTACCATGACCTTGTCAATCGGCCGGACTCTATACCAGGCTACCATGACCATTAGACAAGATTATAGCCCCTATGATCTATTCCATGACTGTTTTGAGCTTTACTTGACATAAATTCATTTCACATGTCATATGCATAGTTTTTTAATTTCACAAAAGATACCACTCATTTTTGTATATAATAACATATCAAAATGCGTCAAATAATTCACATGGTCCACCTTTATATAGCAAAAATAAAACTTGCATAAATATTCAAGTAAATTAAAAAAATTTCAAATTGACACATCAAAATAGGATTAGCAATAAAAATTTTACTTTAAACTTTTGAAATCACAGAAGGGTAAATACTACCCACCTTTGACTGACTGATCGATGAAATAGACTTAGGCTGCTTAGACTTGTTTTGTACCTATAGCCAGTGCATGGTCATTTTAATTAGTTGATATTCCATGTAACCTTGGGATTCATGCCTGGATCTTCTACGTAAAATTTTGAAAACTTTCCTAAATTGAAAATTTCTGAATTTGGAAAATTTCCTAAAATGAAAAGCTTCTATTTTTGGAAAGTTTCTTAATTTGGAAAGTTCCTTTTTTTTTGTAAATTTTCCTAATTTAGAAATAAGTATTCATAATTATATTTATTATGTTGGATATTATTTTATTATATATATGTATATTTATTATTATTTTATTATTAGCTTATTATCGTATTCATTATTATTGTTTTTATCTTTATCATAACTATTTTATTTTATCTTCATTCATATATATCTATATATATATTTTTTAATTAGTTATTATTGTCTTTTGTTTTATTTTCATTTTTGCACATATGTATGTATTCTTATTGTTTATTTATTATTTATTATTGTCTTTTGTTTTATTTTCATTTTTGCACATATGTATGTATTCTTATTGTTTATATATATATGTATATCTATAAATATTTATTTATTATTATAATTATTACCTTACTTTATTCTACTTGTATTTATATTTGTTATTTTATTTCCATTTATATCATCTTGCTCTTTATAAATTAACTTAATAATGTTGGGTTGAAAAGTCTTAGGCTTCTACTTAATTGTCTTTGGCTTAATTAATTAAACATAAGCCTGACTAACTAAATTTTTAAAATCCAAAACTATCTTAGGTTAGGTTTTGAAGTTTAATAACTATAATAGTCCACAAAAGATGGACTAGTTATACTTGGAATTAATCTATTGAATATTCACTAAATCCATATTATATTTTTGGCCCAAGTATACTTGCCATTTTCTTCCTTCGGACCTGATTAATAACGGCCTAAGGCCCAAGGTCCTTGGACCCAAGCATTTCCTTACACTTGTCCCAAAACCCAATTTAACAATCATACACATACCCAACTACATTTTGACCCAAACCTTTTCCTCTATACCTGACCCACAAGAACCAGCCCGACTCGATTCCTTAACCCATCAACATAGCGGGTCATTTTCTTCCTCAAAATTTCTTAACTGAAGTTGTTTTTTTTTTAAAAAACTCTAACTCCCAATTTAATTCACAACTTCAACACCGTCATTAGCATCATCTTCGTAGATCAGCAGCGGCGACACTCTCTCTATTTTTTTCCTTGTCTAGCTTTTTGGCTGACCTTTCTGTCTAGTTGAAATGCTGAAGTTGTTTTTGTTCATTTTCTTCTTGCGTGCTGAAGCTTCAAGCTTCAACAACAATGCAATCACCTTTTTTTAAAAAAAAAATATTTCCAACACATTTACGCGAGTTTAAGATCCCTTAGGGTTCATAAAAAAAACAAAACTACTTTATCACATAATTAAAATTAATGCAATATTCCTATTAATCAAAACATGAATCTTCCTAAATTCCTTATAACAGGCATATATATATATATTAATATACATATACTAAAAATTCTTAAAATAATTCATGCAATTAACAAGATTTAAAAGGAAAAGCTTTAACACACGTAAGGGACTTGCTGATCTAGACGCTTAATTGCTTGCTTGATCGACGGTGATGCCTTCTTCTCCTTCTTTATTTTTAGATAGTTCTTTCTCTAAGGGAATGAAGATAGTAATAGTTAAGAACAACATTTTTTCTTTAATTCTCAGATAAGTGTTTTAATTCTCTAATAACTATCGACTACATGGTAGTTACGTGGTTGGAGATTTTTTTTTGAACTTTGACTTATCCTAACTTATCTCTTCCTTAACTCCCAATTAACCCCTTAACATTCTTTACAAGTTTTTTTTTACCTTTACCCGTAGTAAAATTACCACTTAATTAATGAAAAAATAAAAATTGAAAAAAATGTGGGTTTTACATTCTACCCCCTTACAAAAAGTTTCACCCTTGAAACTTACGTACCTTGCTAAAAAAGAGAAGGATATCTATTATGCATGTCTTTCTCTGTGAGGATCTTAAAATTTTATTAATTTCTGAAAAATTAAATCAAAAATATCATTTGAATATTGAATTTATTAAATAATATGTATTTGTATTTAAATATTGTTGTTTTACTTATATAAATGTTATATTTTAAATTAAAGGAATTTTAAAAATTTAATTGACGATTCGCGTTCGGCTAAGCATTAAGTTGGATTTTCGCGCATCAACGCGCAATGTAACTCTAAGTTGAACTGTAGGATATGTAGAGGTTATAAAAATGTATAATTAAGTTGAGGAATGCTAGATGAGGAATTCCCACCATTATTGGCATGCCCAAAAAATCAACTAGCCTACTCACTAGATTACCCCAATTTTCCTCCCATCTTGTCACCAGCTACCCATCCTTTTCTTTTCCTCCAAGCTCCCGATCCTCTGGTGCAAGAAGAAGCAGAAGCCGCTGCCATTCCAAGCTTCCAATAGCCTTCCATCTTCAGCCATTCACTCCCCAATCTTCAAGCTTCCATTTCCAGCTTCCACCTCCATTCCTTGCTGCTGTCTCGATCGAGCAAGGAAAAGGAGGATCGCAGCTCCTCCTGCTGCTGTTGCTGCTGCTGCTGGCGTTGCGTCGGACCAGGGGAGGAGGAGAAACCAGCTGCCATTTTTCTTTCCTCCAACCACAGAATCTTCCAAGCTGACCCTCTGTGGTTCTAGGAGAAACTTGAGGAACTAGACAATACCTTTAGCTAGTAAACAACCCACTTGAAGGTAACAAACTCCAGCTTAGCACCTTAGCCAAAAATTTCAGATTTTAGAAGCTTTCGTTCTTGAAATTCTAGCTTGTGTTGATAAAATTATTGGGTGGCTGATCCTCTAAGCTAATGATGGATGAAGCTAGAGGTGATTTATGTATTTATATGTGTGTTTTGCTGAAGTTAGATGTTGAGAAAATTTTGAAAGAATGGAAAGGAGAGCTGGCCGAATGGGAAGGCAAAATTCCAGCTTTGCTGCCGCTTGTCTTCCTGCTATTTTTGCTTAAGTAACGAACTGAACTGTTTGTTGGGATGTTAGACTAGTTGGTTGTGGTTGTTATGGACATGATGTATGAGTTTACAAGTAGAAAATTTTTGAGGAAATGAAGAGAAAATTCTGCTCTGCTAAACCGAACCAGCAGGCCTGTTTTTCTTCCAACTTTACCCGAATTTTGAGCTGGTTTTGTGAAGTAATTGAGCTACTTAAATCATATATATGTTAACCTATATGTGTAGTGTAGTTTTGACTAAAATGCAGCTTTGGTATAGTTGGGAATTTCATTGAAAAACCAAAGAGAAAAGCAGTCCTTGAGCTACCCGAAAAATTCTTGAAATTTTCCAGATTTTGGTCGAATTTTTGGGGGTTGATTTTGACAAATTTGTGAACTATTTGGGCTGTATACATGTTAACCTATATGTCCTTGAGCTACCCGAAAAATTCTTGAAATTTTCCAGATTTTGGTCGAATTTTTGGGGGTTGATTTTGACAAATTTGTGAACTATTTGGGCTGTATACATGTTAACCTATATGTGTAGTATTGTTTGGGTGAAAATGTAGCTTTTGGGTAGTTGAAAAATTTTGGACAAATTGAAGGGAAAGAGTGTGACGGCCCCACCTCCCCCTAAGGCGAACCAAAGGGTTCGGCGGGTCGCCTGCCCAGCTCTCGCCGGGACTCAGTCGTTCTCTTAGCACCTGCTAAATTAAATCCGGTATACACAACTTAACCTAATTGGCCGAATTTTACCAAACTTTCCGCACTAGCGGGTCCCACGTCTGATATACGCTCTTAATTTCACATGAACTAACTTATACTAGGAAAATGATTTAAAAACTTTATTTGCTCATAAAAAAAATTATCTGGGGAATTTTCCAATAAAGAAAAGATATAAAAGTGTGCAATTAAACAAAATAAAGCCTAGAAATTCGGAAAATTTTCGGGTCCTCACAAAGAGGACTGCTGCTGCCGAGTGAACCTGGAATTTTTTTTTTCCAGCTTTGCATGGGAAATGTTGAACTGTTTTTCACGTTAACTTGAACCCAATCGATTTGTGTTTAGTTAAGGGGTTTGTATAGCTCAATTTGGGACCAAAAATCTAGTAGAGTTTACGTCCAGAAAGTGGACCAAAATTTTGTTCTTCATGATTCTACTAAAACAGATTTTTCCGTTTGAAATTGGAATTTGACAAACTTAAGGAGTTTCTAATTTATAGAAATTCTAAAGACTAGTTTTACTTGGTTTTTATGATTTCCTCTTAAAGAAACTTCCTAATATATTTTTGGGGAAAAGTAGAGGGGAAATTTCTCTAAGTGGTTTAAATGTGGTTTCTCAACTTGTGACACCAAATTTATTGTTAATTATTTGGGTGGTTCTAAAAATTTGTTGGTGGAATATTTGAAGAATTTAACAAGTTTTTGGTTTTATAGAAACCTCAAAAGTTAATTCCACTTGATATTCGTGACTTTTACTTTGAGAAAACGATTAAAGCTAGTTTGGGATTTTTGAGTGGAATTAAATGCTAGTTGACTCGAGTTAAACTCGCCAACTCAAAAGTAGAAATTTATGTGAATTATTTGTATATTTTTAGGAGTTGGTGAAGGGCACAATCTCGATCAAAGTTTGGAATTCTGGACACTTCACTTAAGGTGAGTGTCTTTCGCATGAATTGTGTTTAACTGCTAGATGAACTACTTGTTATAAGTACTTGCCTGAGATACCATGAAATATGACCTGCTATGTGATCATGTGAAATACCATAAGTACAAGGTTTGCAATGTCGATTGGAGCGCGGTCTCGTCGACTAAATAAACCAAACGAACCAAACGGAAGCATGTACCACGCTCTAATGGAGTGGGAGGTACCTCTCGGCCGTTTTGGTAAAAGTACTTGCAATATTCATGTTGGAGTCGGGCCCGAAAATAAGGGGGAGGTCGTTGCTAGGAGACAAGTAGAGTAGGAAATATTCTACATGGGGGTTAGGTAGTGAAAGTTGACGGAGTGTCAACTACCAAAACTTTCCTGATCAAGCGCGTGGACTTTGGCTCCTGAGAGCCCCGTATCCTTTTCTTGTCATGTTAATTCACTTTCTTAAATTATTAATTGCTTACTTAACAACTTATACTTGTTAAATTGGCCCTATGTGAATTGCATGTTTCGAGGCACCACTGAGCTATTGGCTCATCCCTTCCAATTTGTTTTCCTTGAAAGGTTCCGAAATGCAAGAAACCTTGGAGATCTAGAATAGGAATGTTATCTTTGGAATGTCCACTTTTGTAATTGTACTTTGGGAAAACTTTAGTATCTTTTGGATGAGTTTTGTGTCTTTGGGAAAATGTGAATCCTGTGGTGCTTCTGTGCCCTGGATTAGGAACTTTACATTGTAAATTAAGTTGAAGTTAAGTATTTTAAGTTCGACGTTTTCATTGGTGTTTGAAATTTTCTTTTGGACGGGGTAAGTCGAATGGTACGATTTATTTAAGTACTTGGCTTATTCGGGAGGTAAAGTTTATTTACGAATTATATTTGATGATGTTAGCTAGTTGAGCGAGTGAGTCCTAGCGAGAGCTAGGCAGGCGACCCGCCAACCCTTTGGTTCACCTTAGGGGGAAGTGGAGCCGTCACATTCTCTAACTCCCACGTTGCCTCTCGTAGTGTATGGTTTGTCCATTGCATCTTCACGTAGGGTATAGCTCTTCTCCTTAGAATTTCATTCTTACGATCTGTGTTTTCAAAAGGACTTCCTCAACTAACAAGTTCTCCCTCACCTCGATGGGTTGATTCTCCAAAATATGATTTGGATCCAACACATACTTCCTTAATTGAGAGACATGAAAAATGTTATGTATCCTCGACAAAGCAGGTAGGAGGGCCAGTCTCTATGCTAAAGGTCCAACTCTCTCCAGTATTTCGTAAGGTCCCACATATCTTGGACTTAGCTTAGCACTTCTTCCAAATCTCATTACTCTGTTGGTGGGGGATACCTTCAGATATACTTTTTCTCTCAATTGAAATTCTAAAGGTCTTCTCTTTAAATCTGCCCAACTCTTGTTTCATTCTTGAGCTACCTTTAATCCTTTTTAAATAATCTTAATCTTTTCCAGGGTTCTTTTCACCAAATCAGGGCTAGTGATCAGCGTCTCACCCACTTCATCCCAATATAAGGGAGATATACACTTTCACCTATATAATGTCTCAAACGGTGGCATGCCTATCCCGCTATGATAGCTATATTATACAAGAATTCATTTGTTTCACCAACTTGTCCCAACTATCCGAGAAGTCTAGAGTACAAGCTCGTAGCATGTCTTCTAGTGTTTGTATGGTTCTTTCGGAATGTCCATCCGTTTGAGGGTGGAAGGCAATATTTAGTCTCAGATCCGTCCCCTCTTGGTAGGTCAACCAAAATTTAGACGTGAATCTAGGTTTCTGATCTAACACTATATTCATTGGGACACCGTGAAGACGCACAATTTCCTCCATATGCATCTCTACTATGTGAGGACTCGTAAAAACTATTATTTTTAGGCCTAACTTATGGCTTAATAAATTATTTAATTGGATTTTTACCACGAGGAATATTTTCTAGTCTTATTAGACCTAAATACATGATAATATAACTTCGTTATATTTTTAAAGTGACCCGTCTCAAAAATTAATTTCCTGGAGTGCGTTTAGTAAAAATAGTGTATAGTGCTCGGAGATTTTACCGCGTAGGAGCACAATAAGCTTGGAATATTGGAGACTTGTACTATGGTCCTAAAATAGGTAATCTTATGTATAAATACTCAAGTGATAGTTAGTAGTGCAATCGTTATAAGAATTTATCGGAAGTTTCGCGTTATAGCGTTAAAATTGACGGTACTCGTTTTCATACGCGCGACTTTATTTGAGGGACTTTAGACCCATATTTCGAGACAATTAAGAGTGAATAATATTTATATGAACATAAGTACATTAGAGGTTTAGTGCACTAGTGAACCAAACGCGAGAGAAATCGAGCCCTAAACGCACCAAACGAGCCCTAATAAGGGTTGACTTTGGAGTGATTGTACACCACTCATTTAATCTTCTCTTGGAAGCTAACTTTGATCAAAATTTCACTCTTCCTTCTCTCACCAACAGCCGGCCAGCCTTCCCTCTCTCTCACTCCCTTGCTTCACAAATTTCTTCATCAAATTAACCACAAAACTTCAACCAATCTTCACCAAACTTGAAGACCATCTAGCAAACTACTTGGAGGTTGGATCTAGCTAACTTAAGGGCTGCATTTCACGGTTTCTTGGAGCCTCTTGAGGACCGAAAATTTCTGGTTTAGAGCACTAAGGAGGTATAACTTCATCCTACACCTTAAACTTGGATTATGATGGTAGAAATACATCTTTAAGCTATTGCATGTGTATGGATGGCTTGATATTGTTGGAAAATTTGAAAAGTGGGCTCTTTGAATTCCCACATTTGGGTTGGTGCTGATTAGAGGATTAATGTTGGATTTAATGGTAGTTTAGTGGTTAAAATGATGGATTTATGGAGTATTATTGTTGGAAACTCAAAGTTGAAGTCATGACAAGAAACTTCCGAAACTGCCCCTGTTTTGTTCGGCCATGATTAGGCCAATTTTTGGTGATTTATTGGTGTGAACCTGATGTTTATATGTTATGTTATATGTGTAAAAATTTTCATTGGAAAACGTTAACGTTTAGATGGGCAAATGAATTTATTCGAGAACTAGGCAAGCTGGAAATTATTTTCGGATAACCCTGTCCAGCGGTAGCATTTTGACCATAACTCTGTCCTCCGATGTTGAAATTGAGTGCCGTTGGTGGCATTCGAAACTAGACATCCATACCTTTCCAACGGTGTAAAATGCGTATTCTGATTCCATGTGTAGGAGCCGAACCATTCGTTTTAAGATAGCTGTCCTGTCTCTCGGATCTGCTGGAATGGTTTGTAGAGGCAGCAACTTGAGGCTCAATTTCGAGCTGGTTGCTTGCCAAATTTCAGAACGTTTCCTTCTGTGAAATTTTAGTCCTATGAATTTATTTTCCAACGCCATAAACCATGCTCAATTCCGAGCTAAATTGACTGAGTTGTGACCAAAACAATATGACTGCCCTGTTTTGGAAAAACGTAATATTTAGACTGGTTTGGGACAAAACCCGGGAGTGATCTTATTAATTGAATTTTTGATGCTAAACCATCACCAAAAGGTATTATGGATGTATCTTAGACCTTTATTTCACAAATGAACCATGGTTGGATAGCTTTCTTGGTTAAACGATTTGAATTGGGAAAATGAAAGTCAAAAGGCAGATTGCCTTAGAAATTTTCCTGAACTTTGGATGACTAGTTAACTACCTTCCCGAGGGTATTTTTCCCTGAAATTTGGTAGAGAAATACCTTTCACCAAAGAGTAATATACTGCCAATTTTGGTACTAATCCAAGCTCGTTTCGATACCTAATTAAATTTCTAGTGTTGGAGGTTCAAATCTGGAAATTCTTCTCCAGTCTTGAATTTCCCTAACTTTGAGCTACCGTATCTCGGTACTCGAAACTCCGATTCTTGATCCGCCTGCTTTGCTATAAACCTCACTTGCAACTCTAATTGAGTTACAAATTTCAGAGGCCGGTTTGCAACGTGTGAATCGTGCCGAATTTTCAAAGTTGGCCGAAATCCAACTTAATTCTGCCTTGAAAACCAAGTCTGTACCTTCAAGCTCATTTTTGAGCACTTTCCACTTCGATTCGTGGAAAAATGTCTTCTAGGAACTTATAGTACTTTCTAAGAGGTTTCCAACGGTATAAAGTTTTCCAATTCTCGACTTGTGCCGAGTGAGTTACGATTTTTCTAAGATTCATAATAAAACTGAAATTTTCCAATTTCAAGGAAAAAGAGTTTTTCAAGAACTCTTTATTCTTTTGATATTATCTAAACGTTTTATCCCCGATTTCCTAGATAAAGACTTAAATACTTTTGAACGTTATCAAACCCCACTCGAACCTCGATTTACGAGCAATTGAGGTTCATTTTCACGGAATTTCCTCGATTAATGCTAGTGAACGAATTATTCCTCGATATTTGGGATGTGAATGATAAATTCACTATTATTTGCTCAGGCACACACGAGGACCTTCAAGAGGATTCCCCGGTGGACGCTTGAACTTCCCTTGACTTTACTCACACCTAATACTTGGTGAGTGTCAGGTGTGAGGACTCGTACAAACTATATTATTTTATGCCTAATTTATGGCTTAATAAACTATTTAATTGGATTTTTGCCACGAGGAATATTTTCTAGCCTTATTAGACCTAAATACATGGAAATATAATTTCGTTATATTTTTAAAGTGACTCGTTCTGAAAATTAATTTCCTGGAGTACGTTTAGTAAAAATA
The DNA here is from genome assembly GCF_003713205.1 of Coffea eugenioides. Lineage (NCBI taxonomy): Eukaryota > Viridiplantae > Streptophyta > Magnoliopsida > Gentianales > Rubiaceae > Coffea > Coffea eugenioides. Next base: position 41,357,697 of record NC_040040.1, read on the forward strand.
GTGAATAGTACTTGGAGATTTTATCCGCGTAGTAGCACAATAAGCTTGGAATATTGAAGACTTGTACTATGGTCCTAAAATAGGTAATCTTATGAATAAATACTCAAGTGATAGTTAGTAGTACAATCGTTATAAGAATTTCTCGGAAGTTTCGCGTATATCGTTAAAATTGACGGTACGCGTTTTCACACGTGCGACTTTAATTGAGGGACTTTAGACCCTTATTTCGGGACAATTAAGAGTGAATAATATTTACATGAATATATATGCATTGGAGGTTTAGTGCATTAGTGAACCAAACGCGCGAGAAAATCGAGCCGTAATCGCACCAAACGGCCCCTAATGAGAGTTGACTTTTGGGTGAATTTCCACCACTTATTTCACCTTCTCTTGGAAGCTAAAGGAAATCAGATTTCTCTCCATCTTCTCTCTCCTCATAGCCGACCAAACACCCTCCTCTCTCTAACTCCATTGCTTCAAAATTTCTGCTCACTAATCTCACTCAAAACCACCCCAAATCATCTCCAAATTCAACCAAACTTGCACCACACCTAGCTTGACACTTGAGGAGCATTTTGAGCTGCAAACAAGGGCTGAAAATCACGGTTTTTCTGGGGTAATAGAGGGCCGAAAATTCTGCTGAACATCAACCCAAAGTAAGTGATGATCCACTCTTGGAAACTTGAAGTTTGGAAGCTATCTTACCTTGTTAAGTTCATGCATGCATTTGGATAGCTTGATATGGATGTAAAATGTGATAGTGGGCTCTTTGTATTCCCATACTTGGGTTGTTGTTGCTGATTTGAGGATCAATGTTAGATTTAATGGTAGTTTAATGGTTATAATGATGAATTTATGGAGTGTTATTGTTGGGAACTCAAGTAGAGGTCATGACCAGAAATTGCCGAATCTGCCCCTGTTTTGTTCGGCCATGATAAGGCCCATTTTTGGTGATTTATTGGCATGATCCTGATGTGTATATGTTATATTATGTGTGTAGAAATTTTCGTTGGAAAACATTAACGATTGGATGGGCAAATGAATTTATTCATGAACTAGGCATGCTGGAAAATTATTTTCGGGTAAAACTGTCCAGTGGTCGTATTTTGGCCATAACTCTGTCCTCGGGTGTCGAAATCAAGTGCCGTCGGTGGCGTTTGAAACTAGACATTCCTAGCTTTAATTTGAGATAAAATGCACATTCTGATTCTTTGTGAGTGATCCGACCGAAATGTTTTAAGTTAGCTGTCCTGTCTCTCGGATTTGCTGGAATGGCTTGTTGAGGCAGCAACTTGAGGCTCAATTTTGAGCTGGTTGCTTGCCAAATTTCAGAACATTTCCTTCTGTGAACTTTTAGTCCCGTGAATTTATTTTCTAACGCCATAAACCATGCCTCATTCCGAGTTAAATTGATTGAGTTGTGACTAAAACAAGAGGACTGCCCTGTTTTGGAAAAACGTAGTATTTGGACTGATTTGGGGCAAAACTTGGGAATGATTTTATTAATTGAAGTTCTTGATGCTCATCACTTACCAAAGGTATCATGGATGAGTCTTAGACCTTTGTTTCACAAATGAACCATGTTCGGATAGTTTTCTTGGTTAAACGATTTGAAATTGTGAAATGAAAGTCACAAGGCAGATTGCCTTAGAATTTTTCCTGAACTTTGGTTGACTAATTAACTACCTTCCCGAGGGTATTTTTCCCTGAAATTTGATAGAGGAATACCTTGCATATAGGAGTAAAATACTACCAATTTTGGCACCAATTCAAGTTCGTTTCGATACCGAATTAAATTGCTAGTGTTGGAGGTTCAAAACTGGAAATTCTTCTTCAGTCTTGAATCTTCCTCAACTTTGAGCTACCGTATCTCGGTACTCGAAACTCCGATTCTTGATCCGCTTGTTTTGTTATAAACCTCACTTGTAACACTAATTGAGCTGTAAATTTCAGAGGCCGGTTTGCAACATGTGAATCGTGCCGAATTTCCAAAGTTGGCCGAAATCCAACTTAATTCTGCCTTGTACGCCGAACCTGTACCTTCAAGCTCATTTTTGAATACCTTCCACTTAGATTCATGGAAAAGTGTCTTTTAAGAACTTTTAGTACTTTCTAAGAGGTTTCCAACGGTACCAAGTTTTATAATTTTGGACCTACTGAGTGCAAGATCTGATTTTTTCTAAATTTGACGCGCAAAGCTGAAATTTGCTGATTTCTTAGAAAATGAAAATTTGAAAACTTGTTACTCCTTCTTGATGATAATTGATCGCTTTAAACTTGATTTCATGAAGGAAATCAGTTTTTCTTGTGTTAATAAAACCTCACTTTTGAACCTTTATTTTGAGTGGCTAAGGTTCTTGGTTTGAGGTATTGACTAGTCCAAATAAGCGTAACTCCTTTCTTGATTAATACGTGATTGTGAGTGAAAAATACTTGTTAATTGCTTCAGGTGCTCAAGCGAGTCTTGAAAAGAATCCCGGAGGGGACAACTAAAGATTTTCTCGCTCAATTACTTTTGAATTAGTGAGTGTCAAGTGCCTGACTTGTCGTGTTTACTTGATTTACCTGCTTATATACGTGAATATCACTTGATGAGACGAGTGTGTACTTTATCGCACTCGCTCTCCTTTACTTGAACTTTACTTGTATTAACTTGGTTTTCAAAGTCGATTGAGTGAATCTCGTCGACTAAAATATACCCGTTTTCGTGTGCGTGTCGTGTTGCCATGCATGTCGTGTATGTCGTGCGTGTCTTGTTGTCGGGTGGAGTGAACCTCCTCGACTTATGGGGACGCCCAATTCTCTTAACCAATCTTACAACTCGAGCCGGCATGGGCTTGGTCGAGAAGTTTGATAAACCAAGAGAGTAACAAAACACAACTTGATCTTTTGAGATCTTGTTCGGCATACTCGTGGAGTATCGCCCTTTCCGTGCGTGTTCAAAAATCAAAACTTGATCTCTTGAGATCTCGTGTGGCATACTCGATGAGTATCGCCTTTTTCGTGCGTGTTTGGTTTCGGATCCGAGAGGGTGGAATGTTGGTCGGAGGAAGTAATAAGTGAAGTTTCTACGGATAAAATACCCACCAGGATAACGGAGTGTCATCACGAGGGGGTATCGGATCGAGCCGTGGCGAAGCAAGAGGAAAATAGCTCCTGAGAGCTCCTATATCCTTGAATTGTTTCTGTTTATTTTTCTCGCTCGAATTGTAAATTACTTGAATATTGGGATTGTTATTTGGACAACGTGCTTGCATGTGTGTTTTCTTGGCCTCACGAGCGTTTCGCTCACCCCGTAGATTTGTTTTCCTTAACAGGAATGGATGGAGTGAAACTCGTTGGAACCCTTTGGATGTACTTTTGTATTAGGGTTTCAATTGTAATTGACTAGACATTTTGGCTATTGTATATATTTGGGAATTGATGTATCTTTTGGATCCTGACGTAAGAATTGGATAACGGATGTATTTTGAACACGTGGTACAAGACTTGGATATTCGTTTATGGAAGCGATTTTTCCTTATTAGACTGGTATAAATCGTTATATATTGTTAAGTTTGAATTGATTTGTCTCGAGTCCTGGCGAGAGCTAGGCAGGCGTTCCGCGGATACCCTTGGGTTCGCCCTTGGGAGAAGTGGGGGCGTCACATCAGGTGTATGTAACATTGATACATGTTTAATTGTTATTGATAATTGGAAATCTTGAAAGTGGAGTCGAGTGTGTACTTTACCACACTCGTTCTCATTAGAAATGAAATTTTAATGATTGAAATGCATTGAATGAATGAAATGTATTGGTATGCTAGCTGCATACGTCGTTGGAGTGAATCTCCTCGACACAAAAGTGTACATGGGGGACGCCCAAATCTCATTGGCCGACCTTGGACTCGAGCCGGCATAGGCTTGGTCGGGAACCTTGGCGAGCCATGATGTGAGGACTCGTAAAAACTATTATTTTTTTTAAGCCTAATTTGTGGCTTAATAAATTATTTAATTGGATATTTGCCTCGAGGAATATTTTCTAGTCTTATTAGACCTAAATACATGGTAATATAACTTCGTTATATTTTTAAAGTAACTCATTTCATGAATTAATTTCCTGGAGCGCGTTTAGTAAAAACAGTGAATAGTGCTTGAAGATTTTATCCGCTTGAGAGTACAATAAGTTTGGAATATTGGAGACATGTACAATGGACCTAAATTCGGTATTTTAATGTTTAAATACTCAAGTGATAGTTATTAGTACTATCGTTATAAGAATTTCCCGGAGGTTTCGCGTTAGAGCGTAAAAAAATTGACGGTACGCGTTTTCACACGCGCGACTTTATTTGAGGGACTTTAGACCTTTATTTCGGGACAATTAAGAGTGAATAATATTTACAAGAATATATATGCCTTGGAGGTTTAGTGCACTAGTGAACCAAACGCGCGAAAAATCGAGCCGTAATCGCACCAAACGGCCCCTAATGAGAGTTGACTTTTGGGTGATTTTGCACCACACATTGCACCTTCTCTTGGAAGCTAACTTAGATCAAACACACTCTCTCTTCCCTCTCCTCATGGCCGGCCAAAACACTCCCTCTCTCTAACTCATTTGCAACAAAAATTCTGCACACTAATCTCAACCAAAACTACCCCAAATCACCTCCAAATCACACCAAACTTGGAGACCACTTAGCAAACCTCTTGGAGGTTGGATTTAGCTAACAAAAGGCTGCATCTTCACGGGTTCTTGGAGCTTCAAGAGGGCCGAAATTTCTGATCTTGCACACCCAAGGAATAGGTAATGATCAACCCTTGGATTCTTGTCTTTTGGAATTTATATAGCAAGATTAAGCTCATGCATGCACTTAGTTAGCTTGTTTATGGTGAAAATGAAATGAGTGGGCTCTTGGTATTCCCACACTTGGGTTGTTGTTGCTGATTTAAGGATTAATGTTGGATTTAATGGTAGTTTAGTGGTTATAATGATGAGTTTATGGAGTGTTATTGTTGGAAACTCAAAGTAGAGGTCTTGGCAAGAATTTCCGAAAATGCCCCTGTTTTGTTCGGCCATAAGAAGGCCCATTTTTGGTGATCTATTGGCATGAACCTGATGTATATATGTTATATTATGTGTGTAAAAATTTTCGTTGGAAAACATTAACGTTTGGTGGGTCAAATGAATTTTTCTCCTAGAAGTGGCAATCTGGAAATCTGTTCCGTATTGCACTGTCCAGCGTTGGCATTTTGGCTATAACTCTGTCCTCGGATGTCGAAATCATGTGCCGTCGGTGGCGTTTGAAACTAGACATTCCTAGCTTTAATTTGGTATAAAATGCACGTTCTGATTCCTTGTGAGCAAGCCGAACCAAATGTTTTAAGTTCGCTGTCCTGTTGCTCTGTTCGTCTGGAATGAAGTGTTCAGGCAGCAACTTGATGCCCGAATTTGAACCAGATGGGTGCCGAATTTGGAAATGATTTCTTCTGTGATATTTTAGTCCTATGAATGTACTTTCCAACGGCGTAAGCCATGCTCAATTTCGAGCTATATTGACTGATTTGTGACTGAAACAAGTGGACTGCTCTGTTTTGGAAAACCATGATGTTTGGACTGGTTTGGAACCAAATCTTGGAGTGAATTTGTTAGTTGATGTTTTTGATATTAAACACTTACCAAAGATATTATGGGTGTATCTTAGACCCTTATTTCACAAATGAACCATGGTTGGATAACTTTCTTGGTTAAACGATTGGAAATTTGGAAAATGAAAGTCAAAGGCAGATTGCCTTATAATTTTCCTGAACTTTGGTTGACTAATTAACTATCTTACCGAAAGTATTTTTCCCTGAAATTTGATAGAGTGGTACCTTTCATATGGGAGTAAAATACTGCCAATTTTGGTACCAATCCAAGTTCGTTTCGATACCGAATTAAATTTCTAGTGTTGGAGGTTCAAAACTGGAAATTCTTCTTCAGTCTTGAATCTTCCTCAACTTGGGGCTACTATATCTTGGTGCTCGAAACTCCATTTCTCAATCCGCTTGTATTGTTATACTCTTGGATTGTAACACTATTTGATTTCCAAATTTCAAAGGTTAGTTCAAAACAAGTGAATTTTACTGAATTTCCAAAATTGGCCAAAAACCAACCTTGAAACTGTCTTAGTATTCTACAGCAGTAACTTTGATCCAACTTTTGAATACCTTCCATTTGGAATCATGGAAAAGTGTCTTCTAGAAACTTGTAGTACTCGGAATGTAGTTTCCAATGGTATCAAGCTTTCCAATTTTGGACCTACGTAGTGCAAGATACGATTTTTCTAGAATTGACACCCAAAGCTAAAATTTGACAATTTCTTAGAAATGAGATTTTGGAAACTTGCCTTCTTTTCTCGATACCGATTGAACATTTTGAACTCGATTTCATGAAAAATGTTAGTCTCTTTCTTTAGACTTTAAAACTTTACTCTTGAGTCTCGATTATTAATAATTAAGGCCCAATTCATGAATTCCCTTTAGATTGTACAACCTTCTTTGATAAGTAGGAGTTCTAAGTGATAGTGTATAATAGTTAATGGTTGTTTACTCAGGCACTCGAGGGAATCTCCAAGGGGAACTCGGAGCGGACACCTAAAACGCTTGTTTGAAAACTACTCGCTTGTTTTGACTAGGTGAGTGTTCCATATAGGAATACGTAATTGAATAAGTCTAGGACACGCTTATTTCATGATTATTAAGTGCTATGTGTTAAGTATTTACCATACTCATGCCTATTTAAGGAATGTATACTTGCATTGTATATCTATATGAATTGGTTAAATCATTAACCATATCAAATGACCATATGAACTCGATACATGCTTAACTTGCTAGATTGTTTACTTAGTCTATTTGGTTTTGAAAAATGGAGTCGAGTGTGTACTTTATCGCACTCGTTCTCTTTTGAGATGAATAATTCACGCTTGAAAATACTCGAATAACATGACTTGGTATGCTAAGGTTGCATACGTCGTTGGAGTGAATCTCCTCGACTCTCACGTGGTAAAAATGGGATAACGGCCAATGATGACCTATGCATATGACCAATGCTTGTCAATTAACCGTCAACCGTGAACAGTTAACCGTTAACCATGACCGTTTACCAACCCACATGACTACCTGATTACCTGACTATTTGCTCATATGATTTCTAATCTATATGATTATTCGATATCCGTGAATTATATGCTCCCATGAAATCAACTTGTATTGCTTACGTGCTTACGTGCTAAGTATCCACTTGATCACTTGATTATCATGAATCACATGTTATATGAAGTTGTCCATCATTGTTAGGCGAGTGTGTACTTTATCTCACTCGACCTACTCAAATGATGAATTTTACCTTTTGTCGAATTACTTGATTACTTGTGCATGTTGTAAGCTCTAAGCTGAACTTGGGCCCTGCCTCGGTTACTGACCTACTCGAGCCAGGATTGGGCTCGGTCGGGTAGGTTGGAACCCTGGACAACCGTTTCGGTATACTCGAGTATTACCACTGGAGGGATAAGGTGATGGCCAGTCAAACCGAGGGGATCCGGAAGTCATAAGGTGCAGATGACCGACAGAGTTCCACTGGAACACCGTATCCTTCAATGTGTGTTTATTTTACATAATGATAACCGTTTTATGAAAACGTGCCATACCTATGATATGCTCAAATTACCTGTACAATGATTATTGCCTCATGATAACATGCCATTGTGTAACCTTGAACCATGCGTATGATATGCCCAACTTATTTGATTTATTTGAACTGTTAGAGTGTCTTGGAACCTCACTGGGCTGTGTAGCTCATACCACGTTGTGGATTTCTTTTACAGGGTTCGAGACCAAGGGTGCTCGTGAGTAGTACTAGATTGTTTTCTTTTGAAGACTTTAAGTTATATTATAACGGATGGCTATAGTACCCCTTTTCCATTGGGTTGTATTTAAGCTTGAAAGCTGCATAATTGTAAGTGTGAGATATTCGAAGTACTTTAATTATGTATTGAGGTTACTTAAAGTATTTCGAGCTTTTGAATGATCGATTGTAGTGAGTCCCGGCGAGAGCTGGGCAGGCGTCCCGCGGATACCCTTTGGTTCGTCTTAGGGAGAAGTGGGGGCGTCACACATGAGATATATAAGCTTGACCTAATGAGAGGTCTTGCTTGGCATACTCGAGTAGTATCGCCACCAACAAATGACAGGCGGGCCCGATACAGGGGTATGTAAGGTGAAAGGGGACAGGTTAAGTGGAGTTCTACGGACTAAACCTACCCGATTGACGGAGTGTCAATTCGTGGAGGCTATTGAATGTGCAAGTGGAATATAGCTCCTGAGAGCTCCAGTATCCTTGAATTGTTTCTGGTTATATTTCCAGTAAATTGTTAATTACTAAAATATGATTGCTTGACTTGTAAATTGAGATTGTTATTTGAGCAATGTGCTTGCATGTGTGTTCTTGGCCTCACGAGCGTTTTGCTCACCCTGTAGATTTGTTTTCTTTAACAGGACCGAATCTCGGAGAAGTATGGAGAAACCCTTCGTTGTACTTTTGTTTAAGGTTCCTACTATATTTTGGCTAGGCCCTGGTTTGGGTTGAACTTTTGGGAATTGAAATGTAAAAATTTGGGCCCTGACGTGTATTTTGAATTTAAGTCGTATTATGATTATCGATGTAATGGTTACATGTTAAGTGACTTGTTAAGCTTGAACGCTTCCGCACTATTTGTATTCATGTTGCTCTCTTCGAAATGTTTAGTTCGGTTTTAATTTGAACGGAATTGCTTGAGTCCTGGCGAGAGCTGGGCAGGCGTCCGCGGATACCCTTTGGTCCGCCTTAGGGAGATGTGGGGCGTCACATACTAGCCTCTCCATTGTTAGTCCATTCGATATTGGTAGACAGTGGACAGGTTTGATTAGCTGACTGACTATAACCCAAATGGTATCATTGTTTCTAATTGTTCGAGGCAAACCTATCACGAAATTCATTGTCACATGTTCCCACTTCCATTGTGGGATTTCTAGGGGTTGCAATAAGTCGGCAGATTTTTGGTGCCCGACCTCTACTTATTGGCATACCAAGCATTTAGCCACATATTCTACTATTTTCAGTTTCATGCCATTCCACCAATAATTTCTTTTCAAATTCCAGTACATTTTAGTCCCATCGGAGTGAATAGAAAATCTTGAATTGTGTGTCTCCTTTAGTAATTCCAGTTTCAATCTTTCATCTCTCGACACACATAATCTACCATTTTTTCACAAATTTCCATCGTCTTTCAAATCAAACTCATCGAAAGGTTTAACTCTAACCTTTTCCTTGATCTTAGCAAACTCATGATCCAAAGGTTGTGCTTCCTTAATCCTATCTATCAAGGTAGGTGTAACCACTAGGGCAGTTAGTATCTTGATAGTGGAGTCCACCATTTTTAATTCAAAATTCTCCATTTGTCCCTCTGCCGTGAGTTTTCTTAATGCTCTCGACTTCCTACTAAAGGCATCTGCTACTTTATTTGCTTTGCTTGAGTGATAGCTAATTATCAAATCATAATCTTTAATTAATTTTAACCATCTTCTCTGCCTCATATTCAACTTTAAGTAAACAAACACTAGAAAATTTTATGATCGGTAAAAATTTCACATTGCACCCCATACAGGTAATGCCTCCATATTTTCAAGGCAAAAATTACTGTCGCTAATTTCAAATCATGCGTTAGATAATTCTACTCATGGGGTTTCAATTGACGGGAAGCATAAGGTATTATTTTCCCATTTTGCATCAAGACACATCCTAAACCATTTTTAGAGGCATCACTAAAGATCACAAACCCTTCCGTTCTAGATGGTAGGGTAAGTATTGAGTTTGACACTAGTTTCTCCTTTAATTTCTGAAAATTCGCCTCACATTTATCTGTCCATTCAAATTTTGCTCTCTTTTATGCCAACTTACTAAGGGGCACAGCAATGCTAGAGAATTCTTCCATAAATTTCTAATAATAGCCGGCGAATTTTAAGAAATTTCTTATTTCAATCACATTAGTAGGCTGTGGCCAATCTACAATTGTCTTGACTTTTTTTGGATCAACGAACACCCCTTAGACTGATATCATATGTCCTAAAAGTGCAATACTCTTCAACCAAAATTCACATTTACTTAATGTAGCATACAATTTCTCTCTTTTTAATATCTCTAGAACTTTCCTAAGATGGACGGCATGAGTTTCTTCATCTAGAAAGTATACTAGAACGTCGTCAATAAATACCACAATAAAACGATCCAGTTGTGATTTGAACACCCTATTTATCAAATCCATAAAGGCTGTCGGGGCATTGATTAATCCGAAGGGCACTACTAAAAACTCATAGTGTCCGTACCTCGTACGAAATGCAATTTTCTGGATATTTTCAGTTTTAATCTTCAATTGATGGTATCTAGATCTCAAATCTATCTTAGAGAATACCTTAACTCCTTTCAACTGGTCACAAAGATAATCTATCCTAGGAAGGGAGTATTTATTCTTTATTGTGAATCGATTCAATTCTCTATAATCAATACACAATCTCAGATTAGCATTTTTCTTCTTAACAAAGAGAAATACTAGGTCTAATGAATTTCTTATCTAATAATTTTTATAATTGCTTCTTGAGTTCTTTTAATTCCGCAAGTGCCATTCTATAGGGGGCCTTAGATATAGGAGTCGCTTCCGAAACAACATTTATTTCAAACTTTATTTTCCTGTCCGGAGGTAGACTAGGAAGGTCGTCCTGAAATATTTCAGGAAAATCCTTTACCACCGGAATCTTTTCTAAAGGTGTTTCCTTCTTCTCCTTATCTACCACATAAGCCAAATATGTTTCACATCTTTTTTTCATTGCTCTGTAAGTCTGCATAGCAGATAGAAGTGGTAACTTATGGATTTTTCTAATACCAGTATTTTCTTGGTATGAGTAACTTTTCTCGTGTGGTTTCATGAATAACACCTTCTATCCCCTATAATTAATTTGTACAAAGTGTCTAACTAGCCAATCCATTTCTAGGATGACATCAAAATCATTCATATTTATCTACACTAGATTCACTTTTAATTTCCTATTTTCCAATTCCACATTACAGTTGGATACTTGATATGGGATAGTAGTACTCTATTTTCTGGAGCAGCCACTCGATAAGAGTGGTCCATCCATTTAGAAGACATGCACAAGTACTTTGTAAATTTCTTAGCAACAAAAGCGTGACTAGTTTCATAATCAAATAATACATATACAGGCATAGAATTGATTAGAAAGGTACTTGTGACTATGTCGCCTGACGCCTCCGTCTCAACGTCAGTTATGGCATGCACTCTCGCATTAACCTTTGGCTTATTATCAGTTGAATTTCCTATCTCCTCCTATCTTCTTATTTGGGCAATTCATGGCTCTATGCCCCTATTGCCCACATTCAAAGCATGCTCTTGTCCCAAGTCAGCATTCTCGTTGATGCATCTTTTTACAAGTTTTACACAGAAAAGATCGTTCCAAGTCGGCATTCTCCCCAATGCATCCTTCCACAAGTTTTGCATGTAGGAACAATAATTCCTCCAGTTATCTTTGGAGGTGGTCCACGACTCTTCTTCACTAAGCGAAACCGTCCGCCAGATTTTAGTGTTCCCGAAACTGCAATTTCGTTCCCTAGTCTAAACCTTTTATTCCTAACCTCCTCGTCTAACCTTTTGCAATCTACCTCAACTTTAACGCTTGCATCTAACGCATTGTTAAATGTGGGGTGTCAGAGATGTTCACCCTAGTTTGAATTCTACTTGGCAACCCCTATATGAATTTATACTTCTTTAACTCTACATCCGCCATTGTAGACGAAACAAACCTTCCTAATGTAGTGAATTTATTAGATTACTGCACTACAAACATTTCGGATGTTTGTTTCAAATTTTTAAATTTGGTCTATTTTCTGTATCCTCACAACGGGTGGAAAAAAGTATTTCAAAAACTCATCTCTAAATTTCATCCAATTTACCGGTAGGGCGACAGTAAGTTCAAGAGTTACCCACTACTTGTTGGCCTCTCCTACTAAAAAGGATTTGATGATTTAGTGTTTCATCCATTCTAGAACTTGAAAAAGTGCATAGTTATTTTTCATCGCATCTAACCACTTTTCTGCCAAATTCAGGTCAGGAGTCCCATCAACAGTGGGAACATGAACCCTTTTCATTTTCTTATAATAGGATTGGATTTTACCCTATCCATAATTTTGAGATTGAGATATCTGAATTTGTGTTAATTGTGCCTGAGCTTGTGCTTGCCCCTGTAAAGTCTGTGCTACCCTTTTTAGTGCCGTCACTAATTCAATAGGCAATATCATGTAAGTTTGATTCCCACTTGATCGAACCCTTTGGTAATTCATATTCTGATAATTGTTCTCCTGATGTGGTTCTTGGTTATGGTTACCATAATCGTTCTCATCATGAGGGTTACCATTGTGATTTCCACCACGCCTAGTGTTTGATGTCATTTTCTAAATTAAGAAGATAAACTTCACACTAAAGTGAGTATTTTATTATTATTTATTACTGTTTATATATATATATCTATATATATGTTATTTTTTTAAAAACAACACAATTAAGCTGATTTACTTGTATGTTTTATACACATTCTCACATGAGACAAAATTTAAAGTAAAGGAATTTTTTTTTCACCGACTCAAGATAAAAGAAACAACCAACTTCTTACACATAAGAAATCAGCTTCCTGACTTATTCTTAAAAAAAAATTTCTAACGAAGCTAGTTTTCGAAATTCCTATTCGTGTCCCGCGATTGATAGATAAAATAATCAACATAAACAATCACCAAAACTTACATACTAATGTTCTTAGAATAATAGTCAATAACATCAAAGTCTTTCCTAAACCGACTTTACTGCTCATCCGCTAGGGGGTTTGCATCATCGACTCTCCGCCTCCTACATCACCCTCAGCTCCATCTTGACCCTTAACTCCATTTGTTATCGGGTAATTATCTATGGGTATGTCCTTTAGGGGTTCTTTCTCAGAATCTACCTCTGGGTCACTGTCTAACTCTGCGTCACTATCAGGCTATAGGTGATCCCACCCAAACATCTAGAGTGCGAGTGATAGGTAATCATCAATCTAGTTAATCACACGCTGCCTCCTCTCTTTATATTTCACCACTTAAGTATGGTACTCCACATCTCGATCTTGAAGTAAGGAAGTCAGTTATTCAAATCCCTCATGATACACATCAGCAAGTTCCTTCTGTACCTCCTTTTCCACTTTCAACTTATTGACTTCCACCTATAGACGGAGAACCTCTCCACATAGGACTTCCCTACTCTACCTCATGTGCGCTCCCTTGACACTATCAATGTAGAGATCTCGTGTGTTTGGTTAGCTACTTGATCAGCCAACGCATGAGCCTTCCTAACTCTGTCCGTGACTCGCTCTAACTCCTCAAGATACAAGTCCCTATAGAACCTTAGCTACTTCCTAAGATGGGTCACATCACATCCAGTCACATAAATTTGGTAGTCACAATCCTGATTTTTTTCGTGTACTACCTCGGTCATTTCTTACAAGGTCAAAAGGAACACGATTAGAAATGACTTTAACTCTCTTAATGTACACCAACCATTCCAAGCCTACTCTTCTAACTACTATTGATCATTTTCCTAATATGGGCCACTTTCTGGCGTTAATCATAACCTAGACTCTGATATCACTAAAAATGTTACGCTCCTAACCCGCACGTGCTAGTTTGCAACATTCATCGTATCCTCAAATCCCGCTCAAGAATACAAAACCACACTAAACTAGAATAAAACTTAGAAAATATTGAATAGAATAATTATAGCGTGGCACAGATCTCTATTTGGAGGTAGTCTACAAGTACTCAATAAGTTCGTATATTTATTTTCTAGACGAAACAACGTATAAAATATTAAATAAGACTAATGGCCAAAAACATCTAGACTGCTAATTTCTATCCACTTAGGGATAATAAAACCAACATCCGAGTTTTCAACGTAAACTAACTCATACTTTTTAGAATTTGCAAAAGTGGTAAAAATGGATTGAGCAATAAATTGCTCAACAGGTAGCGTCTACCCTTCTGTTGGACCATGCAACCATAGCCTACATGTACATACCTACATATATACATATATATATATAATTATTTGCACACAATTCACGTGCATAATTATTAAAAATATATTGTTCGTAAGACAGTAAATAATAATCAGTGACACAGCAACTTGTAAACATCCTATACATAACTGTATATTAAAGCCATATAGTCATAAATCATTTCATATCAGTTCATAACAAGTACATACAATGATTGACTCCTAAGTACTCAGTTTAGAGATTGGATCCTTTCTCGGTGGGCAACCAATAGGTTTCATAACTACCGATTAGTCTCATTACATACATAGGTCAATCGATCGGGTTCTATACCGAACTACCATGACCTTGTTAATCGGCCGGACCTATATCAAGCTACCATGACTATTAGACAGAACTATAACCCTTGCTGTTTATTCCACGACTGTTTTGAACTTTACTTAACATAAATTCATTTAACATGTCACATGCACAGTTCTTTGATTTCATAAAAGATACCACTCGTTTTGTATATAATAACATATCAAAATGCCTCAAATAATTCACATGATCCGCCTTTATATAGCAAAAATAGAACTTGTATAAATACTCAAGTAAATCAAATAAATTTCAAATTGACATATCAAAATAGGATTAGCAATAAAAAATTTACTTTAAACTTTTGAAATCACGGAAGGGTAAGTACCACCTACCTTTGACTGACTGTTCGGTGAAATAAATTTAGGCTACTTAGACTTGTTCTGTACCTATACCAAATACACGATCATTCTAATTAGTTGATATTACATGTAACCTTGGGATTCATGTTTGGATCTTCTACGTAAAATTTTGAAAACTTTCCTAAATTGGAAGTTTCTAGATTTGAAAATTTTCTTAAAATGAAAAGCTTCTATTTTTGAAGAGTTTCTTAATTTGGAAAGCTCCTTCTTTTGTAAAGTTTCCTAATTTAGAAATAATTATTCATAATTATATTTATTATCTTGGATATTATTTTATTATATATTTATATATATGTATATTTATTATTATTTTTATTATTAGCTTATTATCTTATTCATTATTATTGTTTTTATCTTTATCATCACTATTTTGTTTTATTTTGATTCATATATGTATATATTTGTTAATTAGTTGTTATTGTCTTTTATTTTATTTCCATTTTTGCACATATGTATGTATTGTTATTGTTTATATATATATATATATGTGTATATATGTATATTTATTTATTTATTATTATAATTATTACCTTAGTTTATTCTACTTGTATTTATATTTTTTATTTTATTTTCATTTATATCCTTAATTTATTTCATCCTTTTTATTATTATTATTATTATTATTATTATTATCAAGCATTTGCTTAAAAGAATCTAAGACTTATCTTGCTCTTTATAAATTAACCTAATAAAGTTAGGTTAAAAAGTCCTAGGCTTCTACTTAATTGTCTTTGACTTAATTAATTAACCATAAGTCTGAATAACTAAATCTTTAAAGCCCAAAACTATCTTAGGTTAGGTTTTGAAGTTTAATAACCATAATAGTCCCCAAAAGATGGACTAGATATACTTGAAATTAATCTATTGAACATTCTCTAAATCCATACTATATTTTTAGCCCAAATATACTTGCCATTTATTTTTCTTTGGACTTGATTGATAATGCCCCAAGGCCCAAGCATTTCGTTATTTCTTCTACTTTTAGCCCAAAACCCCTTTGCACTTGACCCAAAACCCAATTTAACAATCCTACACATACCCAACCATATCTTGACCCAAACATTTTTCTCCATACCCGACCCGCAAGAGCCAGCCCGACCTAATACTTTAACCCCATCAATATAGCGGGTCATCTTCTTTCTCAAATTTTCTTAACCGAAGCATTAATTTTTTTTTTGAAAACTCTAGCTCCCAATTTAATTCACAATTTCAACACCATCATTAGCATCATCTCCGTCACTATCTTCTCCATCTCTGTCGGCGACTATCAACAGCGGCGGCGACGGCAACAATAACAGTAGTAGCGTTCTTTTATCTCTATTTTTTTCCTTGGCTAGCCTTTTGGCCGACCTTTTTGCCTGGTTGACGTCGCCAGCATTTGTCGGCGACTTGGTATGGGAGGAGGGTCTGTTGCCCTCCTTTGTTCTTTTTCTTCTTGTATGCTGAAGCTTCAGCAACGGTGCATTCCCTTTTTTAAAAAAAAAAAATCTTTCCAACATATTTACGTGAGTTTAAGATCCCTTAGGGTTCATAAAAAAAAAAACAAAACTACTTCATCACATAATTAAAATTAACGCAATATTCCTACTAATCCAGACATAAATCTTCCTAAATTCCTTATAACAGGTATATATATATGCTAATATACATATATGAAAATTTCTTAAAATAATCCACGCAATTAACAAGACTTAAAAGGAAAAGTTTTAACGCACATTAGGGACTTACTAGTCTAGATGTTTAGTTGCTTGCTTGATCGACGATGACATCTTCTCCTTCTCTATTTCTAGATAGTTCTTGCTCTAAGGAAATGAAGATAGTGAGAGTTAAGAACAACGTTGTTTCTTTAATTCTCAGATTAGTGTTTTTATTCTCTAATAACTACCCACTACCCACTACATAGTGGTTACGTGGTTGGAGATTTTTTTGTGAACTTTAACGTATCCTATCTTATCTCTTCCTTAACCCCCAATTAATCCCTTAACATTCTTTACAAGTCTTTTTACCTTTACCCATAGTAAAATTATCACTTAATTAATGAGAAAAATAAAACTTGAAAAAAATGTGGGTTTTACATTTTAAGTCGACAATTTAGCTTTCAATCATTTGAATAATAAGATAGCGCATTATTAGGCTAGATATGGCAGGCCTATCGGCAATCAAATTGTTTGAGAGCATAATGCTCCTTTCTTTTTACAGCATGTTCTCATGGCTGATTTTGAGATTCGTATTAAAGTTTTTATATTTATCATAAAACAAGAATGATAAGATAGCTAGTCTTAAATTATTGTACAAAACTTGCGTCTCATGGATGTTTTGCATTAACAATATCATTTAATAAGTAGGAGTTCATAATTGAAAAAATTTAACTTTGAATTGAAGAATATAAATACAATCTTGAACCCAACCTTGAGAAAGCTCGGATATTAGTGCAAATTATACTTTACTTTTCCTAAATGAGAAACTTGTTATTAATGCCTAAATCTACACTCTTTTGTTTTAGATATACACTATTTCATATATTAGAAACCTGTTATTATTATAAAACCATTTATTTTTTTGTAATTTTCTTAGAATTTCCTTGTGAGAGTAGAAGTCAATTAACTACTTCATACGAAGATGGATACGAAAGTAAACTCTACATAGCATATTCTACAGCAGACAATAATTATAAAACTCACCTCACGGCTAATGTGACTTCATTTTTTTTGAAGCATTAATGTGACTTCATTTGGACCGTTAATTTTAAATATTGTTTTACCTTTTAAGGACAATATATTCAAGCAGCTGAAAAATCAAATTGCATTAATTTTAAATAATGTTTTACCTTTTAAACTATCCATAGCATATTCTACTACAGACAATAATTATAAAATTCACCTAACCGGCAATGTGACTTAATTTGGACCATTAATTTTAAATATTGTTCTTTTAAGAACAATACATTCAAGCAACTCAAAAATCAAATTGCATTAATTTTGAATATTGTTTTACCTTTAAACTCTTCGTATTATATTCTACTGCGGACAATAATTATAAAATTCACCTCACGTCTAATGTGACTTAATTTGACCATTACTTTTAAATACTATTTTACCTTTTATGAACAATATATTCAAGCAGCTTGAAAATTAAATTGCTTTGATTTTAAGTATTTTTTTACCTTTTAAACTACTCATCGTATATTCTACAGCAAACAATAATTATAAAATTCACCTCGTGGGTAATGTGACTCAATCTGGACAATTGATTTTAAATATTGTTTTGCCTTTTAAGAAAAATATATTCAAGCAGCTCAAAAATTAGATTGCATTAGAGGCAGCTAGATTTGAGCAGCAAATTTGCAAGCTCTACGATCAAGATCCAATAGATATCGCTTTCTCTAAATGACAAAACTGATAAAGAGTCACGCAAACGCGTGCCGTAGAGGGCAATCGTGAATCATGTGGCCACTTTGTCACCTGTGGAATTTAGGTTATCTTTTTTTTTTCCAGAAACGATAGAGAGATTTATTGATAGTAAAAAAGCATTACACTATGTGAGCAAGGGCTCATCTTGAGCTATACAAAAGTGTACTAAAAACTGAGGATCTAGAAATTCCCCATCAAAATGTATATGTGTTGCAAGTTTACTCAGTCTTACACATAGTCTGTTAAGGTCACAAGACAACCTATCAAATGAGCATTTTCTAAACATTGAGCTAAAGTCTCTGATATTCTCTAGGTGTGCTGCAAAGCCTATGTCTCTTGAGGCTTGACTCCTTATCAAGTTTAGAACCTGAGTACAGGATGTTTGGATCTTTATTGACTGCCAACCTTGTTCCTTAGTCTTGCATAGGGCTAGTTTGATAACCTACAAGTGGTCCAGTACAATTGATCTAGTACTTCTTTCATTTAGTATCCAAGCTGCAAGTAACTGATTCAGATTGTTTTCTACTGTGATTCCAATTCCCATATTCTGGCCTTCCTCATGTTGCCCAACATCCACACAAATGTTCAGCATGTTTTCATCTTTAGCCACCCTTTGCTCTTGTTCTTGAGCTATATATGTTTCTGAGATGCTCATCTGATGCACTGTCTGTTGAGATTGGTTATATTCCTCCCAATCCTTTTGCTCATGTTCTTGAGCTATATCTGTTTCTGAGATGCTCATCTGATGCACTATCTGTTGAGATTGGTTACATTCCTCCCATTCCTTGATTGCTTTTTGAATTATTCCATTGGATGTCTATCTTTGTCTTCAAATTCTGTTTCATTCCTAGCTTTCCAAATCTGCCATAATATGTCCACCGTTAAGGCTATGTGTTCCATTCCATCCTTTCTGACCTTCACTTCCAACAGCATACTCTACCATCTTCTGAAGTCATCTATGTATTCTTTGAGTCCATCCCACTGGAGGGGTGCAATCTTTCATATCATCCGTGCTTTTTTGCATTGAAAAAAGATGTGTTCCACTGTCTCAATATTCTCTCCACAATTCTTGCAGATCATATCACCTTTCCTTGTTCTTCTGTATATTGCTTCCCTTCCTGGCAAAGCATGATTCAGGCTCATCCATATAAACAGCTTCTGCTTCTGCTTTATCCAGGTTTTCTATAGCTATTTCCATACTCTTTCATTCTCCCCTGCCCAGCTTGTTTCTCCCATATTTCTTCCACCTTTTCCCATCTGTCTATCCTCTCTTGTCATTGCTTCATATGCTGATCTGACCGTGTATTGTCCATTCTTACTATAGCTCCAAAAGTAGCAGTTTGGTCAACTAGCTAAACTTATAGGCATTTTGAGGATTTTTCCGACTTCTTTTGAGCTAAAGATCCTGAATATTATTGGTGTATTCCATTTAAAGTTGGATATCAACTCACTCATTTTGCTAATCTGGCAACCTGGAGGTTTAGGGGAGTTTAGTTTACCTCCCTTGCATTCCTGTATCCAGGCATCCTCCCAAATTCTAGTACTTTTACCGTTCCCAATTTTCTTTCTCGCTCCCCTATTTACCTCCTCCCTAGCTTCCATCAGACTTTGCCATATCCAGGATGAGTTTTCTTTTACTTTACAACTCAAGTGTGACTCATTGGGATAATACTTAGCTTTCATCACTTTACTCATCAAAAGATTTGCTCATGTGAGGAGCCTCCAAATCTGTTTGCCCAACAAAGCTTTGTTGAATCCTTGGAGATCTTTGAAGCCTAGTCCACCAGTGTTCTTGTCAGTTGTCATCCTTTTCCATGAGCACCAGTGAATTTTCCTTTTTCCATTTTCTTCTCCCCACCAGAAGTTTGCCATCATTGCATTTATGTCTCTGCATAGTTTCACTGGAAGCTTGAAACATGACATTGCATAAGTTAGCATTGCCATGGTTATTGCTTTCAGTAAAACCTCTTTCCTTGCTTGGCCAAGCATTTTTTTCCTCCAACTAAAAGTTGTTTTCTGGTAGTTTTCTCTGATAAAACCAAAAATTTGGTCTTTGGTTCTTGTGATGACCATTGGCAACCCCAAGTATTTCCTTTGGTTTATCACTTTTGTGTTTCCTAATTTGCTGCAAATCTCTCTTTGCTTTTCCTGTTCCACATTCTTACTAAAGAAAATTGAGGACTTTTCCATATTGATCATCTGTCCTAAGCCTTTTTCATACATCTTCAAGATTCTCATTACTTCTTCAGCTTAGTTTCTGCTTTTCAGAAGATCAAGGAGTCATCTGCAAAGAAAAGGTGGATTATAGATGGACCATTTCTGCTGATCTTCATTCCAATTAATTGGTGGTTCCTCTTTGCTTGAGCCAATAGGTTGTAAAAGCCTTCTGATACTAGTAGGAACAGGTAAGGTGATAGGGGATCACTTTGGCTAATCCCCCTTGAAGGTATCACATATCCTTTAGGTTCCCCAAATATATTGAAAGAAAAGATAGCTGTTGTGATGCACTCCAATATCCAGCTTATCCATCTGTCACAGAATCGCATTATTGCCATGATTGCTTTTAGATAGCTCCATTCCACCTTGTCATAAGCTTTTGACATATCTAATTTTAAAGTCATAAAATCTTGAGATCCCTGCCTTTTGTTTTTGAGATAATGCAAGTACTCATGAGAAATTATAACATTGTCCAAGATTTGTCTTCTAGGCACAAAAGCTGCCTAGTTTTTACTGATGCAGTTTTCCAAAACTTTTTTCAATTTATTTGCTAGGATTTTGGAAATGATCTTGTAAAAGACATTTCAAAGACTTATGGGCCTGAACTGCTTAACCTTAATGGGGTTCTCAACCTTAGGTATGAGGGAGATAACGGTATGGTTTACTACTTTCAGCATGTGACCAAATTGGAAGAAACTTTTAATGGCTTTTATGATATCATCTTTGAGATTATGCCAAAATTTCTGAAAGAAAATTGGTGTCATGCCATCAGGGCCAGGAGATTTATTTGGGTTCATAGAGAACAAGACTTCTTTGATTTCTTTTTCCTCAACAGGTTCAATAAGTCCTATATTCATTTGGTGTATGATGGTTTGTGATATTCCTTCTAGAATCAAGTCTGCTTGGTCCACTCCCTCTTCTGTTCTAGTCCAAGATCTATCCTTTTTTTGAATATTTTGGAGCTTACTCCTTTTTCTTTTGCCCTTCACACTAGAGTGGAAAACATGAGTATTCCTATCACCCTCCTTAAGCCATTGGACTCTAGATTTCTGGCTCCAAAAGAGTTCTTCTTCATTGTAAGCCTCCTTCAATTGCATTTTAAGTTCCTTGTTTCTACCCTTTTTGTCTTGACACTCAGTGGTTTTGAGTTCTTCCAAGAGCTTTTTAGTACTTTCTCTGCCTTGCATTTTCTTGGAAGTTATTTCTCCATTTGAGGATGGCTACTCTGCAGTTTGCAACTTTCCTGTGCACTTATACATACTCAAGCCAATTTGCTCCTCTTCCCTAGCCTGTTTGATTACTTGTTCCAATCCTTTTTTTTTTCAGCCATCTTATATCAAACACAAATCTTTTTTCTTTTTTTATTTTGGGGGTTGGAGTCCAGGAAAATCATGCTATGGTCTGAACCAAAATTTTCTGTGTTTAACTACTATTCTGTCAAACATTTGGCTCCAAGAACTACTCCCCAAAGCTCTATCTAGCCTTTGTTTGATTTCCCCTTCTTGAGCCTAATGGTTACCCCATGTCCAGGGGTTGCCTTCAAAACCTAATTCAATCAGCTCATTATGGTTATGAAATTCCTAGAGGCCCTAAATGTTCCTTCTTCCCTTCTTATTCCCCCCTATTTCTCCTCATTTGAAGTGATGTCATTGAAGTCTCCTGCAATCATCTACCTAAGGCCCCATAACTCCTTTCTTCTTTCCACAACTTTCCATTGTTTTTTCCTGATTTGATTGTTAGTGCTAGCATAAATACCAATGAACCACTAGTCCAAATTAGTGTCTGTGTCCATTATATGGACTTCCATAGTGAAAGCAGTAGTAATAAGCTCTAATACCGTCACATTAGTGATCCATATTACTGCCATACCTCCAGCTTTATTCATAGATTCAACAACTGTACTTTCCTGAAATCTCAACTGTTTTCTAATCTTTTCCACGAACTGTTGTCTGGTTTTGGTCTTACACAAGAAGATCATTTTTGGGGAGAGGAGGTTGTAAGCCTCCCTCAACCGGGAAATCGTCAAGGGACTCCCAACACCTTAACAATTTCACACCAGTACTTTCATTTATCCATTAGGGACCAGATTGGGCTGGTCTCCTCCCCCTCTCTTGAAGTTGCACAAATTTCTTGAACTGTCTACTTTCTGCCCCTTTTTGCTATTACTTCAGCCACTTCAACATCCACCATATCTTCATCTGCTAACTAGAACTTTCTCTTTCCTGAAGTTTCCATATTGTTCACACAATTCTATAACTCTTTCAGCGGCTTCTTGTTGACATTTGGGGTCATTAGTTGTTTTCTGGTCCTTTTAGAGGTTTTCTAATTGCCTATAACCACAGGAACCTCCAAATTTTCTTCCACCTACATATTCTCACCTTCTGACTCCTTAAAGATTTGTTCCACAAGCCTTTCTGGCACTATGTTCTGATTCCCCTCCGAGTTTTTTCTTTTAGTATCTTTCTTTACCTGTTCCTCTCTTCCTTCTTGATTGTTCTTGGACTTCTCTTTCCCACTCTCCTTTGCCTTTGCATTGGTTACCATGTTAATTCCTACCAATCTGCCTGTAGTGTTTTGTCCAGGTACCCTGCTGTCTAGCTCATTGACACTTGGCTGCCTTCTTTCCACCAGGCCTCTTTCACCTGGCTTTGGAACTAACTCCCCATTTTTGAAACCCATCTCTGTTTGTTAGGGGATATATTGACAGGTTGTCTGCCTCTCGTTTCTTTCTGAGGTGAAAATTTTTCCCCTCCTGCTCTAAGCCATGGCCCAAATTGATTATCCAGCTAACCTTTCCCCACTTGTACATTATCTGAGCAATTCCTTTCACTATGTTCTATTCTGCCACAAGTGTAATAGAAATCAGGACATCTTTTGTAACTGAAACTTATCCATTTCACTTTTCCTTCCATTTTGACAGTAGTACTTCTCATAAGCAATGTTTTAAAACTCGGACCGTTAATTGAACCGGTGAAGTGTTCAGGTCAAGGTTCAACCGGTTGGACAGGTTCAATCTTAGTTCAATGAATTTTTTAAAAAATAATTCATATAAATATATATATGCACAAAATAAGACATGCAATAAACTAATTTAAAACTTTATATGATGAAAAATTTAATATTTTTTAATAACTTTGATTTTCAAAAATAAATTTTTTAAATTATAAGTTGAAACAAATAAATTTCATCTCAATCTCAATTATATCTACCAAAAATTAATCTTAAATCCAACCCAAAAATACCACAATATTTTGAAATTATACAAAATTCACGTCTATGAAAATTTAGACATTATGAGTTTAAATTTTAATTTGTATTTTTGGGATATAGAGATTGCAATTAAAAAAAAAGTTTGGAGTTTGAAGGAAGTCAGGAGAATAAAAAATAGAAATGTAAACTTGATAAGAAACAAAAAATAAGATAAAAGTGAGTGGTTGTGGCATTTAATAGTTAGTCTTTAGGGTTAAAGAAAAATAATTCTTTTTTTTTAATTTTTTTCAATTTAATGGACAAAAACAAAATTAAAAGATGGAAGAAAACATCTGATTAAAAAAGGGAGTGACAAAAGAAAAGAGGAGAGAAAGGGAAAGAGTTGAAGATTAAAAGAAAGAGTCATGAGAGGATGGGATTTTGTAGGGAAAATGAAGAAAAGAAAGATGGATGTTTGTTTTATATAAATGAATTGTCAAAAAAGGCTAATAGGATGTGATGGTACAATAGTTACTACATTGGTTTTCTATCACAAAGGTCCTGAGTTTCAACCTTGATAGTTGCATTTTGCAAAACTTAAAAAAATATTGAAAAAGTTGAAAAATCGGAAACCACCGGTTCAACCTGGTTCATCGATTTTGACCGATTTTCTTACAAAGTCAACTTTAGTAGAGAACCAGACCGGTGCCATGGCCAGTTTGTGGTTCAACTAGTCGAACCAGTTGGTCTAGTCCGGTTTTCAAAACATTGCTCATAAGGGTTGTGAAATGTCTACCATCACCAAGCTTTTAATGTGCGTGTCTTCCTTTCCTCCTTCTTGAGGGATAATCACATCTTTTTGTTTTCTGGAATACTGAAGCTATCTTTTTCCCTACTTCTTTTGAAATCCAGTGTACTGGAAGGTTCCACACCTGAATCCATAATGGGGCTATATTGAAACTTGCATCCTCCTTTTCAAAACCTTCAAACCATCGTTTAACTACCAATATCTAGCTATCAATGATCCGTGGACCTCCTTTAGAGATCCTGTCTCTATTCTTTTCACTAGGTATGAAGAATTGAAATGTATTTGCTCCTTCTTCCACCACCCTCAGTCCCGTTGGGTAGCCCCAAGCTAGGGTGACAAAGTTTTTCACTCCCACAAAGTTGATAAATTTTTCTCCCTTTATTTTTCCCACCAGGCTTTCTCCACAATCCTTGACACTTGGTCCTACATCCCCCAGGTCAATTTCTGTACCACCCATCTCTTTATTAGATAACACAAATTTTTGTAGTATCTCAGCTATTTCCTCTGCCATAGAGCTCCCACAACGTTTCTACGAAAGAAATATCACAGACCAGCTACAGCCCAGGAAGACGAACAGAGATCAGGTTTAAAAACAGGGGTCTACTCCTAGTCTCTCACTACTAGAGGTTTTGATCTACCACTGAGGAAAACCAGGTCAGGTGATAAAGAACAAAGATTTATGCGAACTACGCATACACTGCACCAGTTCAAAAACACCAGATTTAAGCAAAATACGATCTTTAAAAAAGAATTAGAAAAAGGAGTCCTTTTTTTCTACTAACTTTTCCTTTTTTTATATATATTTTTTATGAAAACCAGAAAAATAACGATTTTACCTACTTTTTCTCAAAAGCACATGCATAGACAGGCTAGATCTTTCAGGTAGAAGCTTTAAAGTTACATGTCTAACCTGGTGTCAATGTTTCAGACAGAAACAATAGTGGAATTCCTTGTTGTTGCATTTCCTTTATATCAGCCAATTAGAACTGAAGATGAGAAATCTTGTCTTTTGCCTTTAATGCTGCCATTTACTATTGTCGGATAGGGCTTTTACTAAGGAGATGAGTGGATTTTGTTGGATTCGAAGAATTTGTTTGAGGTTTTGGTAGTTTACCAAGTTTCAGACAGAGAGTTTCAAAACTCCCAAGGAGGGAGACACGCACACTTCCCAACAGAGAGAAAAGTTTAAACTCTCACGCGAGAGAGAATTCTATACAAGGTTAACTATGGAATTTAGGTTATCAGGTAGAAATATAAAGATGAGCTTTCTTGTGTTTTAGTAGAAATTTGGTTCATGGGAAATGCTTTATCTCACGTCAATGAAAGAGTTATGTATGAAAAATAGTTGTAGAAATCATCTCATCGTTTGGGTTCTACCTTTGATTAGTCAAAAAAGGACAAAAAAAAAAAAAGACGAATGTTGGTTTTTCTTTCATACATGAATAGTAAAAATATACTCTCAATTACTTGTCACTATCCTTACAAATTAGCACGTCAACTTTGCATTTGCATTATAATAATGGTTCTACAGGGATTCCTTTACCAAATTACCTTTTGGATTCCTTTCACAAAAACAAGTAGTATTTCAAGTACACGTCCATGGTGACACTAACTCAAAAATATCCCCAAAAATAACTTAAAAACTACCAAATTACAAATCAACCTTCAAATTTAGCCATATTGCCTTTACCTCTGTTAGTCACGCCATCCAAACCCAGTTAATAAACGCATTGTAGTGACAAAAGTGCCCTCATACCAAAAGTTATAAATGCAAAGGAAAAAAAATCCACGATGAACCCCCTTTTTTTAAGAAAAACATAAATATAAAATTATGATAATAAAATTGAAAGAGTATCATGGAATATAAGGAAAAAAGAAATAAAAAATTAACATGGAGAGAGAAGGTAAAATTTTTTGAAAAAACAAGAAATAGTAACCTAAAAGAGAAATTCTAACTAGTAAGAAAAAAAGAAAGAAGGAATAAAATAAAATAAAACCGCATAGCCATTGGCCCATCTGCCTGACATTGGTAGAAGTGCCATTTAGTTCGTGACGAATTGCTTATGTATTATATGCATTATGATCTTATGTGTTTACTTATTTATTTTCAAATTTATTTACTTG
This sequence comes from Coffea eugenioides, assembly GCF_003713205.1. Taxonomy (NCBI): domain Eukaryota; kingdom Viridiplantae; phylum Streptophyta; class Magnoliopsida; order Gentianales; family Rubiaceae; genus Coffea; species Coffea eugenioides. The sequence continues at coordinate 41,384,309 of NC_040040.1, forward strand.
GAGCTTTGATCAACCGAAGACAACATACAAACAATCAATCATTACTACAACTTAATTCTTTATGATTGGCCGGATTGTTCATTGTATCACTAGGTATGCATCACGATGCAGAAGCAACGAAATCATATTCGTATATATAATGAAAACAGTGAATCAACTGGCGATCGAAAATTTAAACACATAACAATCATATATATATAACAGAATCATGAGTCCGTTGCCACTAGCCATGAAAACAGAACCAATAGTAATTGCAGTTTTTTTTGTTTTAAAAAAACTTAAAAAACTATGAATTGCTAAATCCAAATTATTTCCTAATAATCAACCATATTCTGCTCTGATACCACTTGTTAGGGTGGTCGTTTATATTTAACCTTTGGTGAAAACTATCACTTATTAAACCCAAAATCTAAATGGCGATTATTAAGAAATAAATTAGCAGTAAAATTGCGAAAGCGTATTTGGATTCATATTGACAAACTGACACTTGAATCCTTGAAGATTTTGGGGTGACCTTCCAAGTCAACACATATTTGCTAATTCTCGAGAGAGCCCTTTAATTTCTCTCTGGTATCTTTTCTGATGATGGGATATCAGGAAAGGGCTATTTTGCGGTACTAGAAAATACGACAATAATCATACATGTGTGACCTGTGGACCATAACCCTATTTATAGATAACATTCCTGTTACCCTTTGGATCCCTATTTCAGCCCATCATTGTAATAGGAAATACTCTTAAATCTCTACACATTAAAGACCCACATTCTATTGGATACATTAAATTCAAACCATATTTGATCACTTTAATTGGACTTAACTTTATTTGATAGTTTGCAACACATAATTATTCATATATAAGTCCAATGTTGGATTAAGGATCCAACAATCTCCCACTTGGACTATATGTGTAACCTTATAATTATGTTTTGCAATTAACCGTATGAACTCAACTTTACTATCATTACCACAATGTATCTGTAACCAATTCGATCCATCAATCATATCAATATAGGATCAAAGCGGCCTTTGTTATAATTTCGTAATTCAACCCATCAATGGTCACATATATTGATAAAATTGAATAACATGAATCATGGTGTGGATGTGTAGTATGAAAATTTCATGTAATGTGATCAAAATATGCATATTTTCAACTGGTCCACCTTAAATTTTTACGAGATCAAACCATACCAAAGTCAGAGTATAAATAAATTCAAACTTTATTTATGCATAAGATATCCTTAAATCATTAATAATTTAAAAGTATCATAAGAGTATTTAAAATAACAAACTCCCACTAAAACTATACATCATTTAATAACATGACACCCATACGAGCAGTATACTCATAAAATATTTTGAGTGGCAATCCCTTAGTAAGCGGATCTATAACCTTGGAGTTTTTTTCGATATGCTCTTTCGATAACTATCCACTCTATACTCTTTCTTTAATAACTAGAAACTTGATATCTACATGTTTAGATTTGTTGAACTCCTGTTGTTATTGGAATATAGGACTGCTGACTTATTGCCACAAAATAATTTGAATGGTCTTTCTATACTATCCACTATACGTAATCCTGTAACAAAATTTCGCAGCCAAATTCCATGATTGGATGTCTCATAGCAATCAATAAAATCGACAGCCATAATAGAAGATGCTATAAGAGACCGTTTAGCACTCTTCCAAGATATGGCACGCCCAGCTAGCAAATAACTATAACATGACGTCGACTATAGTATCTTGGCATCCAATATAATCGGAATCAGTATACCTAATGATCTCGAGCTTATTTGACCTCCGATACTTGAGCATATAATTTTTTATTTTTTGTAAATACCATAAGACTTGTTTGGTTGCTTTCCAATAATCTGATTCAAGATTGCTTAAATATCTATCCAATATTCCAGTAATGTACGCAATATCCGGACGCGTACATATTTGATTATACATTAGACTTCCTACTGCTAACACATAAGGGATCTTTTGCATCTCTTTTTCCTCAAAAGCATTCTTAGGACACTGGTCGAGACTAAATTTTTTTCCTTTAACCATAGGGGTGTCACCTGATTTATAATTTTGCATTCCATATTTTTAAGAACCTTTTCGATATAACTCTTTTGTGATAGTTTCAAAATACCTCGAGAACGATCTTGGTGTATCTATATGCCTAACACAAAAGATGCATCGCCAAGATCTTTCATTTCAAAATTCTTAGTTAGAAATCTCTTGATTTCATACAATAGACCCATATTTTTGCTGGCAAGCAAAATGTCATCAACATACAATACCAGAAAAATATACTTGCTTCCACAGAACTTATGGTATATACAATCATCTACTAAATTCATGTCAAAACCAAATGAGATGATCACTTAATAAAATTTGAAATACCATTGTCTAGACACTTGTTTGAATTCATAGATGGATTTTTTAAATTTGCAAACCATATTCTTTGGATCTCCCGATACTAAATTTTCTGGTTATACTATATAAATTATCTCATCAATATCACCATTGAGAAACGCTATCTCTACATCCATCTGGTGTAACACAAGATTAAAATCCGTCACTAATACCATGATAATTCTAAAAAAATCTTTCGAATAGACTGGAGAGAAGGTTTCCTTATAGTCGATACCTTCTTTTTGTGTAAATCCCTTAGCGACATGACGAGTTTTGTATCTTTTGACATTGCCTTTCAAATCCCTCTCGATTTTAAATATCCATTTACAACCAATGAGTTTCACACCTTCTGGCAATGGGACAAGATCTCAAACATCATTGTCTTTCATGGATTTAATCTCCTCATTCATGGTATTGATTCAGTTTTTGGAATTTGAATTTTTCATGATTTGACGGAAGTTGATTGGATAATCTGTCATCAATCCAGTGTCATCCTCATGTTCCTGAAAAAAGACAATATAATTATCTAGTATTGCACTTCTCCTTTCTCTAGTGAATTTTGTGACGGCCCCACCTTCCCCTAAGGCAAACCAAAGGGGCGGCGGACCGCCTGCTCAACTCTCGTCAGGACTATGGATCGAATCATTCATAAACCTTACCAAACGGTCCAAAGAATTTCAAAAAAACGAATCATCGGAAAACGCAAAGGATCGCGGCCGCTTCAAAATCCGACCAAATTTTTTTTCTTCCCCATTCAAGCTTCGCACTAGCTCAATTTTCCCAATAGATACAAGAAAGTTCACAAAACCATAGAAACGTACAATCTCAAAGGCTACGCTTGAAACACACGATAACACGCTTATGTATACATATACATTGGAAACGTTACAAATCAAAATGTGGTACTTGAGTAAAATACAATTAGGGTTTTCGATTACAAAAGAACGTTTACTCTAGCTCGACCATTTCTTCCAAAATCGTGATTTCAAAGTTGGTCTCCTGTAAGGAAAACAAAGATAACGGGAAGGGGGTGAGCTTATACTCAATGAGGTACCGGAAGTATAAACAGTAAAGAATCATGTAACTTCATTTTCATCAATCATATACCCATATCAGATAGAACAGGAAACAGTTAAACACAGTGATTCAAATCGAAAGGATACAGGTGGCTCTCAGGAGCCAAATTCCCATATACTTCACCGGAGTTTGATCAAATAGTAGTTGACACTCCGTCAACTTTCAAATAAAGTAACCAGTCCAGTAGAGCGCCACTTTACACCAAATTTCATCCACCAAACATTCCTCTTACTGGACCCGAACACCTCAACAGTAACAGTGGGTGGTAATACTCGAGTATACCAGAAATCCAGAGTCTCCAATACCCAAACATTTCCAAGAAACAGACTACCGTGATTCGTTATCTAATCGACCAGGCCCTTGTCGACTCGACTCGAGTAACTAGCCACAAATTTTGAGCTCAAAAGTCACAGAAGGGTCGTTGGATACAAACCTCCAAACGACATCAAAACAGATACAGTAACAGATACAGATAATAGATTCAAACGTGTATAGGAACCAGAACAGACAGACGAAAGAGACGAGTGTGATAAAGTACACCCTCGTTTTATACAGAGTATACAGAAGTCACAGATAATCAGGTTGCAAATTGCAAGTACAGATAAATCAGATAAGCACCAATTTAAGGGAGTGGTACACTCACCAGTTCAAACAAACAAGTTCAAACATTTCCTCCCGAAGTACTTGGATCACCGGCACGTCCTAAACCACCAAGGTAAAATATTTGAGACTCGATTACGAGTCATATGCCTAACCAAATAAATTACCAATGCATAGTTTTGGAGTGAAAATGTAGTAGTTGGTCCTAAAGACATGAACGATCCAAAAACCCTTCACGTCTACCCAAAATCATACCTACAATGATTTACTAACTCCAAACTTAAGGTGCGAAATGAGAGTAAGGACAATTTTAGGAAAATAGGATTTTCCAGTTTTACATACCACTATTTGAAAAATCATATCTCAAGATTCTTAAGTCCAAAATTGATAAAACTTATACCGTCAGAAAATAGACTCAAAGGGGTACAATTTCTCAGAAGACACATTTATAAGATTCAGATCACAAGTCAGTCAAATTCGAGCCTCAAATGGCTGTTTTATCCAGTAAAAGACAGAACAGGTATGCAATTTCTGTCAATTTTGAAAAATCACCATAAATCACACAGATAGAACTAGGGTCTGAAATTTTCACGGTTATAGCTATATGAATCTAGTTTAAAACGCAACAAACAGAACTCAATTCTAATATTTCTACAACAAGATATAGTAATTTTTCCAAAACTGCGCAAGGGTTCCTGCGAAAAGTTCATCAGCACTTCCCTTGTTTTTTTTTTTTACTTTTCCAACCTAACATCAACACCCAATCTCATCTCATCTCAGCCACAATTTCTCATATAAATCACAAGCTATTGAACACACCTAATTAAGGTCACAATACCCTTCAAATACAACCAAAGAGTAGCTCAAATTAGAAACCCTAAAGCAGGAATTTTTTGCACCCAAGCTGGAAATTTCTTTAGGCAAGTCCATCTAGCACATAATACACTAATTTATCACATAACAAAGCTAGCAAACCATGGCTAATCATTAAGCTTCATATGAGGGCAGAATATTCACCAATAAAACTGAAAATTTTCATAAGACCACTTCAAACCATCATGTTTCTCACAAAACTACATATTCAACAACCTTAAACAACTAATATGCAATTATTAGAAGTAAAGAGGGATTTTCCAAGCAAAGTACCTTAAATTCTCAAGAACGATGGTGGCTTAGAGTTTTTTCTTCCAAAATAACTCCACCAACTCCTTCCAACTTCCTTAGAGAGCACTCGTATGGAGTAGTTTGCAAAATTAAAGGTTGAAACTCAAGATTTGGACAAGAAAGGATAGTGCAAGATGAAGCTCTCTTTCTCTCTAAATAGCCGGCCAAGACAATGAAAAATGAAGGAAATTGGAGTCAAAATTAGTTTGAGTAAAGTGAAGAAAATTGGGTCAAAGTCCAACTTCCAATGAGGTAGTGACACTTGGCCTTTCTAGTGTTTTCTCCAATCCTTTGTTTTCCAATAGTTACATCATATAACAAACCTCTAATAATCCTCTAGCACCTTGTATAATAATATCTCTTTATGTAAAACTTTACCTAGTCGTCAAAAATTTATCACACTTATCGCACTAGCGGGTCCCACGTCCATAATACACTTTAAACTTAACATGAACTAACTTATTCTAGAAAAATGATTTAAAAACTATACTTATAAAGTAAAGTAAAGAAAATGCATGCGAAAAATAAAATAAAAAGATATAAACTAAGGAAATTTTACAGATCCTCACAAATTTTCTTAATGACACTAGTTCTTGGAGAGAAAGAGTTTGTTCTTGTATAACAGTTTAATTTTCGACATTGTCTTGATTCGTTATGTCATGATCAAGATCAGAAATGGGGTTTTAAAAAATATCAATGACACCTGTGAGAATATTGACATATTTTTTTTAAAGACAATGTCCCTTATTGTATTTTTTCCCCAAATTTGATATCCTCAAAGAACTGGGCATTTCCTATCTCGAAAATCGATTTAGTCGTGGGATCATAAAACTTGTAACTCCTGAATCTTTCAAAATATCCAATAAAATAACAACTAACTGTTATTGAATCCAGTTTCTTTTCATTTGGCCTATAAGGCCTTGTCTCAACTAGACATCTTCAAATATGTAAATGCTTTAAATTGGGTTTTTTTCTGTTCAAAATTCATAAGAGATTTTGATAGTTACTTTAGTTGAAACTCTGTTAAAGATATATGCTGCAGTCTTAAGTGCTTCTCCCCAGAGTGATTTTGGTAAGGTAGAATGACATATCATACTTCTTACTATGTCTTTAAGCGTTTTATTTTATCTTTCAACTACACCATTCATAGTGGGTGAACCCGGCATAGTGTATTGTGGGAAGATATCGCATTCCTCTAGGTATTTAGCAAATGGTCCTGGGCATTATTCACCTGAACCATCATATCTACTATAGTACTCACCACAACGGTCAGATCTGACGCTTTTAACCTTTTTGTTGAGTTGGTTCTCAACTTCAGTTTTAAATTTTTTGAACACGTCTAGTGGCTGTGATTTTTTAGAAATGAAATATATGTAGCCATATTTTGAAAAATTGTCTATGAACGTTATAAAATATTGTTGACTATTCCAAGCAAATGTAGAAAATGACCCACAAATATCTGTATATATAAGTTCTAAGACGTCTAAGGATCTATTGGTTTTAAATCTCCTTTTATTGGTTTCTTTCGCCTTTATACAGTTAATACAATCATCAAAGTATATAAAATTCAAGGGGTTGAGAATTTCATTTGACACAAGTCTTTCCATTCTCCGTTTGGAGATATGTCCCAATTTCTTATGCTATAATACAGCTGAATTCTCACTGGTTAATTTTCTCTTTACTCCTATAATACAGATAATTGTATCACTTAAATATAGATTATCGTAGTGCATTAAAGAGCCAGAACCAACCAATTTTGAATCATGCAACAATTCAAACTTTCCATTTTCAAATGAACAAAAATAACCAAATTTGTCCAAAATAGAAATAGAAATTAAATTCTGTCGAAAATATGGTACAACAAAAGTTTCATTAAGATCCAAATAAAATTTGATCTTTAACAATAATTTAAAAACCCCTATTGTCTCAATTTGAACTGTTTTGCCATCGCCCACGTAGATATATCTTTCATTATCATTAGTCTTTCGGCAATTCAGACAACCCTGCATAGACACATTGATGTGAGTTGTTGTACCAGAATCTAACCATCGTGTGTGTCTGGGTACCGAATTTAAATTAACCGCAGAACAAACTAAATTAAGAAGCATACCTTTCTTAGCACGTCACATGTGATAGTTAGTGCAATGTTTCTTTCTATGTCCTTCAGCTCTACAGAAGAAACAACTATTCTTTCCTTGATCAACTGATTTCTTTAGTTGTTTCTTTTGTGGTGCCGTACCTACAGCTTCTTTATTCTTCGTTCTCTTAAATCCCTTACTTTTATTATTAGTGATTGAAACCAGATAAACACTCTCTGTCTGATCTTGCTTCAACATTTTCTCTTCTTCTACACAGTGTGAGATGAGTTCATTTAGAGACCAATTCTCTTTTTGACAGTTGTAACTCATCTTAAACTGTCTAACTGTATAGGAAGGGATATTAAAATCAAATGCACGAGTAACTCTTCAAAGAGTACCAATTTGAGTGCATTTAATTTTGAAACAAGATAAGACATCTCCATGATGTACTCTCTGATATTACCTTTACCACTACATTTCATTAAAACTATACGTGTCAAGAGCATACTAATTTCAGTCTTTTCGTTCTTGACAAACCTTTTTTCAATGTCTTGAAGGAATTCTTTAGTGGTTACTGTCATTTCTGACATTATTCATCTGAATCCTTCTGGAACGACCTTTTTAATGATCATCAGACACAAGCGATTTGATCTCTCACATCTTTTCTTATCCCTCTTTTCATCAGAGGTATTCTGATCTATAAGAAGTGGGGGAGAATCATCCCTTAACGCAAGGTCGAGATCGATTATTCCAAGTACTATCAAAATATTTTCTTTCCAGAACTTGAAATTTGTGCCATTCAGCATAGAAATATTATTGATGTTGGTAGTAATATTCGTAAGATCAGTTGCAATTGAACAGAAAACATAAAATAATTAAAACAAACTTACATAAACCAAAATAATAATAAATTTAAATAAAGGTAATCCCATCTCAAAATACCGATATTCCATTAATACTTTATCTTTGGACAAAATATTAACTTCTAAGTGATATTTTGGCGCAGTAATAAACACTGACAATAATAACATGTCAAAAAATAAATTTTTCTTTGGGCCAATTTATAATTGACATGTAAAAAATTGAATAATTATCACATGTTTATTACCACAAGTGCACATGTAATCTTATTAAATATTGACCTTCCTTTAGACCGATCAATATACATAAAATCACAAGTACCCAACTAGTTATATTTTAAAATAAATTAATTTTCACAATAGAGGTCACTTTGGTGACATATTGTTTCAATTAATTTATTCCAAAATATATATAATCATACCAATTTTTAAATTTAAATTTAAATTTATACAAATTAAACAAAAATTTTAATCAAAGTCAGCTTTGGTCAACTCTGATTAAAATGCGGTCAAACTTGGTCAAACTAATCAATTGGATCAAGACTTATTGGACCAAAATTTCATATCCATAATTTGATCCAAATTTGTCATTCAAGCCCAAAATTTTTTTTTTTTAAGTCCATAAATACTTTATAAAACTATATATTTGGTGGGCCAAACATATGGACTTTTATAGGGCTTAAATGTTGTATTTAACTTTATTAGGGTTCACCAAAATTAAAGAAACCCTAATTTGTTAACATATAAATATATGCATATTTATTTCTCAATTAAGAAAACAAGTCAAAGAAAATACTTTACTCAACCACAACTCCATTGTTAAACGGTTAAGAGACATGATTATTAGTTCTCTTGATTGTCAAGAAGGTTTGAAATTGTAGATAACATAAATTTCAGCAGCCAAACAGGTTTTATATACCTATGGGGCCCATGATATATAATATATGCCTTAAGGAATAAAAGAGTAATTTTGCTGCATGGTCTATTAACCTTATGCTTTTACCATTTATGAAACTCATAGCTTTGGTCAACCGAAGACAACATACAAACAATCAATCATTACTACAACTTAATTCTTTATGATTGGCTGGATTGTTCATTGTATCACTAGGTGTGCGTCATGATGCAGAAGCAACGAAATCATATTCATATATATAACGAAAACAGTGAATCAACTAGCGACCGAAAATTTAAACACATAACAATCATATATATATAACAGAATCATGAGTCTGCTACCACTAGCCATGAAAACAGAACCAATAGTAATTGCAGCTTTTTTGTTTTAAAAAAACTTAAAAAATTATAAATTGCTAAATCCAAATTATTTCCTAATAATCAACCATATTCTGCTCTGATACCACTTGTTAGGGTGGTTGTTTATATTTAACTTTTGGTGAAAACTATCACCTATTAAACCCAAAATCTATATGGCGATTATAAAGAAATAAATTAGCAATAAAATTGCGGAAGCATACCTGGATTCATATTGACAAACTGGCACTTGAATTCTTGAAGATTTTGGGGTGGCCTACCAGGTCAACACGTATTTGTTAATCCTCGAGAGTGCACTTTAATTTCTCTCTGGTATCTTTTCTGAAGATGGGATATCAAGGAAGAGCTATTTTATGGTACTAGAAAATACGACAATAATCATATATGTGTGATCTGGAAATCATAACTCTATTTATAGATAACATTCTTGTTATCCTTTGGATCCCTATTTCAACCCATCATAGTAATAGGAAATACCCTTAAGTCTCTACATATTAAAGACCCACACCCTATTAGATACATTAAGTCCAAATCATATTTGATCACTTTAATTGGACTTAACTTTATTTGATAGTTTGCAACACATAATTATTCACATATAAGTCCAACGTTGGATTAAGGATCTAACATTTCAGACAGAAACAGTAGTGGAATTCCTTGTTTTTGCATTTCCTTTATATTGGCCAATCGGAACTGAAGATGAGAAATCTTGTCTTTTGCCTTTAATGCTGCCATTTACTATTGTCGGATAGGGCTTTTACTAAGGAGATGAGTGGATTTTGTTGGATTCGAAGAGTTTGTTTGAGGTTTTGGTAGTTTACCAAGTTTCAGACAGAGAGTTTCAAAACTCCCAAGGAGGGAGACACGCACACTTCCCAACAGAGAGAAAAGTTTAAACTCTCACGCGAGAGAGGATTCTATACAATGTTAACTATGGAATTTAGGTTATCAGGTAGAGATATAAAGACGAGCATTCTTGTGTTTTAGTAGAAATTTGGTTCAGGGGAAATGCTTTATCTCACATCGATGAAAGAGTTACGTATGAAAAATAGTTGAAATCATCTCATCGTTTGGGTTCTTCCTTTGATTAGTCAAAAAAGGACAAAAAAGAAAAAGACGAATGTTGGTCTTTTTTTCATACATGAATAGTAAAAATATGCTCTCAATTACTTGTCACTATCCTTACAAATTAGCAAGTCAACTTTGCATTTGCATTATACTAATGGTTCTTCTGGGATTCCTTTACCAAATTACCTTTTGGATTCCTTTTGCAAAAACAAGTAGTATTTCAAATACACGTCCATGGCGACACTAACTCAAAAATATCCCCAAAAATAACTTAAAAACTGCCAAATTACAAATCAAACCTTCAAGTTTAGCCATATTGCTTTTACCCTTGTTAGTCACGCCATCCAAACCTAGTTAACAGACGCATTGTAGTGACAAAAGTGCCCTCATACCAAAAGTTATAAATGCAAAGGAAAAAACCCACGATGAACCCTTTTTTTTAAGAAAAACATAAATATCAAATTATGATAATAAAATTGAAAGAGTACCATGGAATATAAGGAAAAAAGAAATAAAAAAATTAACATGGAGGGAGAAGGTAAAATGTTTTGAAAAAACAAGAAATATTGACCTAAAAGAGAAAGTCTAACTAGTAAGAACAAGAGAAAGAAGGAAAAAAATAAAATAAAATCGCATAGCCACCGGCCCATCTACCTGACATTGGTAGAAGTGCCATTTACTTCATGACGAATTGCTTATGTATTATATACATTATGATCTTATGTGTTTACTTATTTATTTTCAAATTTAATTTTTTATTAATGCAAATGATGATTGTATAGAATAACATCACCCCTCTGTTAACTCCAGATTTATAATTTTTTCCCACTTTTTCTCCTCCCTTTCCACTCCTATCTTTATCTATCCCTTCATCTTATACACAACCCAACAAAGCAAGATGTATAGCACAGGCAGAACTAGACCACACAAGCATACGATTTCAGCGTACATCCCAATGAATCTTTATAAAGTCGAACTATGCTTGTTGTGAATCTAATTATATTCTGTCCTTGTGGATTTAACGTGGGGGTTTAAATGAAAAAATCATGCTTGATTTTGTGTGTGGGTATTCAGTGATCTGTACTTAAACTCTACCATCTCTACTAGAGTTGTGGAGTCCAAGTTGGCTTTTCTCTCGAATATTAAAGGAGGGTTATTGTTTGATACCAGATTGAGTTTTGCTTGAATTTGGTGTTGGAACTTGCAACGACATAAGTGGGTCTATTTTGAAGGATTATTTCAATTGATTTCGTGATATTGAAATTGATGGTAGAAGTATCTTCCATACAATGGACAGGAGTCCGATGATTTTGGTTGGATTTGAATGGTAATGGTTGATAATTTAAAGAGTGGTGTATGTCGTTGCGAAAGCCGGGACGCCGAGGACTTTAAGAAAGGCAAGTCTAAGGTATTTTAGTACATGCATGCAACATTTTTTTACCAGCTACATAGTGGCTAAGTCCTTTTTGAGTTATAGGTCGGGGGTTCAAGCCCCCACCTACAGTGAAAAAAATTCAAAGGAGGTGGCAGAGTATCCCTTTAATCTAATCAGATATGTGTACCTGTTAGCTCCTTACACACCTCTTTAGACTTCCCCTTCTCCTAGAATAGGATAGAATAGATTAGGTTATACGAATATTATTGTCGCGGCAAAAAAAAAAGTCAATGTTAGTTGGCTAACGCTAGGGGCATAGATGTATGAACCTTTGATTTTAAAGAGGCTTTTAGTAATATAGTCAAATCTGAGGGTTTGATTTATAATTTGGTTAAACCTCGAGAGAGGTAAATAAGTTTGATTCAAACTCAAGGTGAATTGTTTCTTGGTTGGCAAAGATGGCTTTTGAACTCACCAAGAGTTGTTTTCCAAGTTTCCACACTATTCTTGGTCAGATACAGCCGAAATTCTGAGTTGTAGATGAGTTGGAAAGGTTGTGTGAAAGCAAAACAAGTTGCAGAGCAAGTTGCAGCAGAAAAACTAGAATATACGACCTCGAATACACGACCTTAGATCATGTATTGCACCCCACGTTTTGCTTCTGTAGGTTTACACTTTCTAGGCAGAATTCATCATTGCTCTATTTTTTGTCCAAATTCAACTGATATTTTTTTGATGATGGAGGCTGAACTAGCTCTTGTATAAAATATAAAATTGTAGCCCTTTGATTTACCTTTCCAATGCATCAAGAATCATTCAATTTGGAGCTCTATGGACCAATAAATGACCTAAATACCCTCAACTTGTCAGAACTCTGCTTTAGCTTTCGACCATGAAAATGCACTTCGGTATTTTGACTTTTTGACTAGGAAAATGGCTAAATTGGACTTTGATGTCCACATGCCAAAAGTATATCTATCTCTTAGCTTCAAAGTGTTATAAGAATCACCTCAATCCAATGCTTGTAACTCAAGATATAGCCAAAATACCACAAGGTGTCAAAACTGGAAAACTCCCTTCCTTTTATTCTCGATTGCATTTCCTCTTTTGAACATTTGGCACTTGATGTCCTTTTTAAATCACTTCAAATCATCAATAATCATCTAATTATCTTCTCAAATCACTCCATTTGATGATTGAATCATTAAATCCATAAAAACATGGAGTTTTCACTATTAAAATTCATAAAAATACAATTTTCACACTTTAAACCACAAATGCATATTTTCACTAAAAACTTAGTTAATTAGTTATAAAACTAATTAAAACACACCAAAACTAATTAATAAAACACACTTACAAACATGTAAAATACGCACTTATCAAACTCCTCCATACTTGAACCATTGTTTGTCCTCAAGCAATTAAGAAATACTAACCAACAATGATTCACAACTTTGAAAATAAACATATGTACACAATTCAACTTCATTTCTTCAAAACAAGGCAAAGAACCATTATGTAATCATTCAATTAAGTTCAAGCATTCATAATATCAAGTAAAGAAGCGCCAATTATACCATAATTATCACAAGTTCAAGTCATTTCTCATCCTCACCCAATTTCACAAGCAAGTAAGCCATATGGTCAACAAAATGTTTCCTAAACCCATGATCATCTTCTTATTCATATTTAAAGAGGGATTTTATTCATATAATATAGCTAAATATATACTTAAGTTGTGAAAGTGCCTTTTTGACGTGAAGATCGACATTTTTAAATGAAGATCACTAGTTACTCAATATTTCACATACTCAAATTGCCTTGCATACTCTTACTTCAAGTATCGTTTTACGCGAAAGTCGACATTTGTAGATAAAAGCTCCCGGTTACTAAATACAAGAACCATTGGAGTAGAACAACTTTTATTCTCTTTTTTTCTACTTTTTTCTTTTTTTTTCTTTTTACTTTTTTTTCTTTTTACTTTTTTTTCTCTTTTTTTGCTCATTTTTTCAAAATAAAGATAATAATTAGTCCCTCAAAAGTATAATCATGAGAAGAGTATTGCAACCATTGATCATATTTAACTTATAAAATCAAGTAAAGAGAAGAAATTTCATCAAATTTGCCAAATTTAGGCATAATTTTCTTTACTTTGCAAGATATACTTTTCTATAAATGCACAAATTATAATCACATAATAATCATTTCCAAATTAAATGAGAAAAAAGTTTCCAAGTCACATATATTTATCTCAAAATTAGAAGAAATTTGAATTACTAATGGTGTGGAACTTGTTGCCCTTTGGATAAAATTGAAAAAATTTAAAATCTTTTGGGACATTTTTGCAATTTTGGACAAGAATTTGAAAAAAATTTGGCAGAGTTTTACTTTAAAATTGGACGAAATTCCCTATCAGCAAAACCCAAGATTGACAACATTTAAGTGCAATTCATATTCCAAATTTCAAATCCAAGCAATAAACACAAAAATACTACAAGTACCACACATTTCCTCTCCCACACTTAAAATACACATTGTCCTCAATGTGTAGGGAAAGAAAATAAAAATAAGAACGAGTTCTCCCCAATTTAATGGCATAGATCCAGTTCAACCATGAGTCACGAGCCATCGATGAATCTACGACCAATATCTACTAAAACTGCCACAAGTCCTAAATGCAAAATGGTAAGTGCAAGTTAAATATCCTACAAACAAAAAATGAAAAGAAAGCGACAAGAAAACAAGGAAGCAAAAATAAGAGGCATCCAGAGATGCATCTTCAATCATCAGCTTCGTCTTCATTGCCATCATGAGGTGGAGGAATACCCAAGTGATAACTACGAGACGTGCTCCCCTGTTGTCTCCTAACCACCGGTTGGGGCGAAAGAAACCTCTATTCTTCACTCTCCTCCATCTCCTCGCTCACTTCCATCTCCTCACTCTCGGAAAAGGAAAATGATGAATGAATGATAGCTCTTCGAGTTTGTACCATGATGCCTAAGAAAGAATTTTCAATTACATTCACATACTAGGTTAAAAGTTGCACACTTCACATCTTGTACACAAAATAATTTACATAAAATACCTAAAGAAAAATCTTTCCACTTATAGTAACCATAAGCATTTTATAAAATTATCATGCATGTATTGGGATCAAGATTGGCACAAATAACCACAAGTACATATCTTTATGTCATAAAAAAATCAATTTAATGGTAAAAAATATCCAAAATTGTGACATTAAATACATGACATTAAAAAAATCTTCAAAATTTATCAAAAATTTGTCAAAATTATCAATTTATTAAAATAGGCAACAAATATGTTCCAATTAATAAATTTGGCAATAATCAAGTTTATAACAAGCATTAATTAGCAAAAATCATTCATATTTTGTTATAAACATGATTAAGCACAAATTATCCCCATAAATCACAAAAATCATCAACATTACTCTTTATACACAATGCACATGCTAAAACACCATCAACTAATCATTTTTAATCATAATCATCAATTAAAAGGGCTTAAATAATAATTCAAACTACCTTTTCAATTTTATCCAAATATAGCAAATTAAAAGTATAAACAACTAATAATTCATCAATTTGCTACAATTGAATATGTAAACATGCTTAAACAATCATTGTAAGCATACTGGAGGCCAAAAATATCAACAAACATCATCAAAAATTCGAAATTAGAAGATGTCAGAAAACTCAGAAAATTAAAAAAATATCAACTTCTAAAATACAAAGAATTGATGAAGAAACTTACCTCAATCATGAAGAGTGATGTTTGGGGATGATGATTATGCAAAAAGTCCTATGAAAAATACCCCAATTGACCTCCAATTGCAGAAATTAAGAACCAAGAACCCTAACCCCAAATTTCTTAAGAACCAATTTTTAGTTGTTTTTCTTGAATTTCAATCGGTTAGAAAGGCTATATGATGATCAAAAAGTGTTGGATTGATGATTTTTAGCAAAGATATGGAGTAAAAATAAATGTGTGTGAATTGTATGTGTTGGTGGAGAGAAAACGCAAGTTGGAGAAGAGCAGAAGAATGAAGAATACAAGCTACGTTTTAGCTTTCAACCAACAGGTGCCCAAATACGCGACTTTAAGTTGTGTTTTGAAGGCCACGTTTTCTATTGAAATTTCTCAGAAATGAATACGCGACTTAAAATCACGTATTGAAGTCGCGTTTTATGTTATAACTTTCCAGAAAACAATATGCGAGTTGGAGAATACACGACTTAGAGTCGCATTTTTCTGAGTTTCGCGTATTGCTCTGTGAATTTTGCAGAAATTTCAAGTTTCTAAAATTATACAATCTACCCCAATTACTCAAAATGCATATTAGATCATTCTTTTGTCACAATAATCAGTGCACGCACATGTAAAACAATCAAAACATGCATTTTACCCCTCTATAACGAATCGAAAACAACTTTTACTCAAATCGAGGGATGGAATTCCTTGATCAAATTTCGTCTTTTTCACCTCATTTGGTCACCTTTGCTTCTATTTTCCACCTATAAAAGAAAGACAACAAAATAATTTAAACATAAAAGCACACCAAAATAACATAAATTTAAACATACATTGGGTTCCCTCCCAACTAGCGCCTCTTTATAGTCATTAGTTTGATTTTTTCACCTCATTTTTTAATTAAGGAGGCTTTGTTAAAGAATAATCCACCATATGAGAGGTGGAAGTAGCTTACCTATTTCAAGTGATTCATAGATATTATTTTGAATGTGTATCACTTGAGTACTCACCAAAGGAGATGCCATGAGGGTTTCTTGGGCAACCTATAGAACCTATACTTTCAACACACTTATCAAGAGGGGTTATCAACGATTCGTTAAGGCTCATCTCTTAAAATTCAAGGTTAGCTCCAAAGGTACTATCATGTGAAATGAACTCTTTTTCATTGAAACACGCATTAGATGCATCATTTTGATCAAAATGCAATCCATTTTCGCATACAACATTCCCATCATTCATGTTAGGGTCATTTTGTATATCATTAGAAGAAATAACTTCATACAAAACATGTAATTGTTCTTGTATTCTACCAAAGTGAGAAGCTAATTCATCTAACATTTCTTCAATCCTAACAAAACGATCGGAGGTTGCATTACCTAACTTTTCTATAGCTAAATCAAATTGATTAGAAGAATTTTTTATAGCTAACTCCCAAGATGGATTAGAATCATATTGGACAAATTCGGATTGGTAATCATAAGAACATGAAGAATCACTATATGCACATTGATTATCCCAACCATAAGTATAAGAATTACCTCAATTAGGTCTATTTTGATCAAAATAAGGATTGCACTACCCAAATTCATCAAAATAATCCATATTTTGTGCTTGCTTACATGTATGAGTAGCATGATAATTTTCACACAAGTTACAAATCACATGATAAGAATTGATAGTATTAGCATTCCTCTTTTATTCAATCTCATGCATAATGATATCCAATTAAACCTTTAACGTGATAACATCAAGTTTAGCCTTTAAACTCCTTAAACCATTTTTAAACGACATACCTTCGATAATTTGTTGGTTACCTCTACTTAAGGAGCTTTGCACGTGGTAACTATCCATTGCTGATCTTCCATTTCTCAAGCATTGTTCGTCCATGTGTTCTACTCTCCTTAAGCCCTAAACATGTTTTCAAAAGTAACTTAAAAACACATTTAGTCAAGAAGAGTAGATGACTCGACACAAATGAAAACATACAAATACAGACTCAATAAACATACAAGACACAACAAAAGGACACTAAACACAACAAAAACAAGAAAAAATATCTAAACTAATAAAGTTGCTTTTAGCACCGATATTGACAAATCTTCCATGGTAACGGCGCTAAAAACTTGACGAGCGCGGGGTATACATATAACAATTAGCTCATCTACAGTCAAATTTTACATTTATAAATTCTTAAATACCCATATGCAATTTTTCGTAAGTATACGAATCGTTTATTGAGCATAAGGGTATTAGGTGTCGATTGCATAGGGAATATTGTCAATTA